>NC_090647.1:240270526-240418026 GCF_040937935.1 Hyperolius riggenbachi | reverse complement strand
CAAAGAAATCTTAGATTTGAGGCTCACAAAGCAGGGCTCACGCCTATTCTTAAATTTACAAAGTATAGAAATGCCCTCATAAATGTTGTTCCCAGCAGAGAGTAGTGTGAGTAGAATGGAGGCACTCTAATGGGAAAGTATGTAGAATAATTGGCACTTAAATAAGGACTCCTAGAATAAAGTAAATTTTCATCTTGTAAGTTTTGCCCATAAAAACCGAAAAAAGTCTAGTTGCAAAGAACTCTTCTTCAGTATTGGAAATGTTATACCTGTCTGCAAGTTGATAGTATTTAATAACATCAACTTACAGAACCATCTGTGGGGCACTGATAAATGAATGTATACATTTTTCAATCCAAAAAATTAAATTTTGCTTGAACAGTCATGTGACTGCTTCATTCTTCTACCTACAGGTTCTGGGCTGTCAATTCACTTTCAGCACCTTATACCTTGCCCCTCCCCCCATGCACTCAAACAAACTAGAATGCACATAAGTCTTTGCCTTTGTACGATAGGAATGCATTCAGAACCACTTTTTAATTTATTTGCACATCTATTGTCCATAATTGTGGAAATAAGGGTCAACTGCAACTGCATATTTTTTTCAGTTGAGGGGAACTGGGCAGCAAGACCATTTATAGTTTGCAGAATGCTATTGTATGGTTTAATACTGTATATTTAAATACAATAGAAACGCTAGGATTCTTTAAAAATATAGCCTGGCATCAGTTGTTCATCCTGCTTTGTGGGTCACATGATAACACCTGACTGAACAACTGCTGAGCGAAATAAAGCTGTCCTGCAGCTCCAAACACATTTTGCCTATTGTTTTCAGCACTTAGCTCCTATACACTGTTTATACTTATCATTCTGATTGCTCAGTTTTCTTTGGTCCATTTTGGGTTTACTTGGGCTATAAAAAGTTGTAGGTCTTTTTTTTTTTAAATTGATCCACTTCATTATACAGTATTAGCTGTTGAAGTATGAAAAAAATCAACTTGGAGAATCTTTGTGAGAGTTGTTCACTTGATTCAGTGAAAGTTATACTTTGACGTGATAGTTCAAGAATCTGAAATATATATTTTATATCTGGAAGTTGAGTAGCCATATTTCCTCAGCATCAGTCTGCTTTGCACCCCACATCTGTCACTAGCTGGTCATGTAACTCTGCCACTCACCCTCCCTTCCCATGCCCCGTGCTAAGCCCTCTATTGTGTATTAGCTGTGTGTAGGGCATGTCTGACCAAACCTCATCTTTTATGGCTGGCTCCTATAGTGAGCGTGTCGAACATCTGGCCACACAGAGGATCGATACTTGTCTGCCTCAGATCATTGTTTCTCAGCCCCATTTGGTTTTGTACTCCTCTGTAATCCTGGTTTCCCACGTACCCTGTTCTGTATCACTTTGATAAGGCAGGGTTCTCTTGTTATCTGGTTTCACTTGTGTTTGCAATCTACACTCCTAATAACTCATTTATTGTACTGTGTTTCATAATATGCTCCATGCATGATGGATGGTGAAATAATTCTATAGTGTTTACCTTTATGGCTAAGCATGCAGCACCTAAATATTTTAGAGGTTCCTGTTTTTAAATGTTTGATATAGTGTACTTACTAGAGTGTGTTTTCCGTTCTACAAAATACCACTTGTAGAGAGGAGCCAGCTAATAAAATTATCAATAAAATAACCCGCACTGATGCCCAGTAAGAAGAAAAATAAACTGCTTTCTCATGACTTGGCAGACATAGGATTTTTTTTCCCTGAAGCCAATGTCACATGGTCGACACTTTCTCTCTTTATGCTTTTGCTCAGCAATTGATAGGGGTTATTATTTTTACACTATCCCTGGCGATATTATTGGGGATAGTTATGGCATTTAGTCACAATATTTAGCAACCAGTTGCCATGACTAAGTTGTCCGTGCTTCTTGGCCCCTAGTCTTGGGCAGATGACACCACTTTCCCACAATGCACCTGTGAAGCAAATTTAGAATTTTTTTTTCATTAGCATTGTTGCTTGATGGAAGATCCATAGATGTTTTTTGCTAATTAAAAATGATTCTTCGACAAAAGCATCTTTAATATATAGTGTGGTTGGAGAGCAATGTAGGTTATAGGACTGCTTTAAAGAGTGGCTTTACTGAATATAAAGGAAAAAATTAACTTTTTTTTTACAATATTAACCACTTCAGGATCACAGGTTTTTTCCTTAAAAGCCAAAACAACTTTCACATTTTAGCGCTCCTCCCATTCATTCAGTGATAACTTTGTTACTTATCACACTGAAATGATCTATGTATTGTTTTTTTCACCACAAAGTATGCTTTCTTTGGGTGGTAGTTTTTGCTCTGAACTATTTTATTTTATATGCATTGCAAAGGGAAAAAAAAAAGAAAAAAAATTATGATTTCTCAGTTTTCAGCCATTATAGTTTTAAAATAAAATGTGCTTTGGTACATAAAACCCACATATTTTATTTGCCCATTTGTCTGGTTTATTACAACGTTTAAATTGTGTCCCTAGTACAATGTATGGTGATAATATTTTATCTGGAAATGGAGCATTTTTCCATTTAGGGATTTTTAATACTTTTTCACTTATTACAAGAGCTTTTTTTTGAAAAAATATACTCATGACATCCGTATTAGAAAAGTCCCTAAGGTAACTATTTATGTAAAAAAAAATTAAATGATGTAATTTAAAAAAAAAAAAAATTAACAAGTGTTTTACTTCTGTAACTGTGGGGCAGGGATGGAAGGGGTTACAAGTAATAAAATAAAAAAATAATAATAAACTTTCTATGTAAAACAGTATAGTGGCATAAATGGGTGTATTTTACTTTTTGGCCACAAGATGGTGCTACTGAGACCGTGTTTTTATTTATAGAACACAGCCGAACACAGAAGTGTAGGGTCTGAGAGCTTATGCGACGTTAACAAGCTCTCCGAAGACACGGGAAGGGTGATCGGGATTGAGAATCAAAAGATTCTCACATCCTGATCACAGATGGAGGGGGCTGCGACAATGGCTCGACTGTAAACAGCGCGGGGATCGTGAACGCGACGGTAAGGCAGCAGTACACATATCTACCCCCCCTGATCCACACGTGTAGTTTAAAGGGGCGTAGATATGCGTACCAAGGACCCTAAAGTGGTTAATTTTTATAAATTATTAGCTCAGTGTTTGCCCAACTTTATTTACATTCTGAAATGTATTATAAGTGGTAACTTCTTTTCAGCTGGCAAGGTTCATCATTGCATAATGTTTTGGTGTGTTCCAAAGCCAATCCCACCTGGTCTACCAGAATGCTCTGAGAGATTTCTGAATAAACAGCTAGGCTAAACATCACTGGGAAGGTGGGGCTACATACCAATATACAGCAATTTTATAGCTATAGTAAGTGTTTGATATTGAAACCAGAATAATTGACATCAAAGTAGGTATCCTGAATAATGTTGTATGTTGTACTTCAGTGTTCTCCCCAGGCTCTTTTAGCCGGGTGCTCCACCCGGCTAGTTTTGGTGAGCACCCGGCTGTCATCGGCTCACCTTCTCCTGTGCTGTAAGCAGAGAAGCGCCAGCTCTGCATTCTCTCAAGTCGTCCCACCCGGCTACTTTTTCATGCCACCCGGCTAGAAAAAAATTCTAGGGAGAACACTGCACTTTCCTCTTTAAAACGTGTTCCCTGTGACAACAGCAAGTACATTTATTTTATTTTGTTTACATTTTATTTATTTATTTAACTTTTCGGTGCAGGAAGTAAATTGTGAAGATTCTTGCAAACAGTATTGTTTCACATGAAATCTCCAACCGTCTTAAAGGGAACCATTGCATAGAAAGAGTTTCACTTACCTCGGGCTTCTAACAGCCGCCACAGCCGGTCATTAACGATCCTCTGTTCCCCCGCCGCTGCCTAGTTTCGGTTCTGCCAACTGATCAGTCAGTGGTCTATTGTGCCTGTGCGGCCCTGGTCGTGCGCTTCCTCGTACACATTCACGTCCGCAGAAGCGTCCTGTGCTGTAAAAAGTTCTCTCTTACTGCGCTGGATGCTTTTGTTGCTGTGAACGCGTACAAAGGATTCGCTTGGCCCTGCACAAGCGCAGTGGACCGCCGAAACTAAGCAGCGGAGGGGGAATGGAGCATCATTGAGGACTAGCGCAAGACAGGACAGCTGTGGGAGGCTGGTAGAAGCCTCTTATAAATGACTTTTTCTATGCGATGGTTAAGGTTTCCTTTTAGAAGAAATCGGATGAATTTTAATCGTAGCACACTGAGCATACATGTACCTCCAGTTTCCCTTAAACACAATGTAAACTTTCCTATAAAGCACGCATATATGAAATACAGTATATGAGCCCAAGACCGACAATGCAGATTACCACAGATGTCCCATCACGCTAGAAATACAACCCCTTATGATAATGAAAGAGAGCATTGCTTATACTGAATAAAAGCTGCACAGTGACATCCAACATGAAATTTGTGCCAAATGTCTCTAAACACAGCTAACAAAATTGCAGTGGGACGTATAAACAGCAGAATAAATTGCATGCGTATGTATACACCTATATATTTAGTTGACATATTTGGCTATGATAGTTTCCTACAGACTGGACAGAACAGCTGCTTTTAGGAAACCTATTTAATTCATTTTGTGCAGTGATCACCATTAGCCAGTCAAATCCTTAGCAACACATGTACTGTATTTCACTGCGCTGAAAAGTGAAGTGATTGTTTAGACAATGTTTATGCTCATGCGATGTAAGGAGACATGACTCCAGAATGTCTATGGGAGCCTCTCGCCACTAGCAGACAAATGCTTCCCAGCTAAAATGTTTGCTTTAGCTGACTGATAGTTACTTATCTGTGTTCTGAGCTCTGGCAGACACTGTTCAGCTGCTCATCACTCTTTGAAGTTGCTTAAACTGATAATGAATTATACAATTAAAATAACATTATAGGAAAATGTGTATTAACACTGTATATTAACACATTTTTGGTCAGATTTAAAGGAATACTGTAGGAGGTCGGGGGGAAAAGGAGTTGAACTTACCCGGGGCTTCTAATGGTCCCCCGCAGACATCCTGTGCCCACGCAGCCACTCACCGATGCTCCAGCCCAGCAATCGGTGAGTGGCTGCGTGGGCACAGGATGTCTGCGGGGGACCATTAGAAGCCCCGGGTAAGTTCAACTCATTTTCCCCTGACCCCCCACAGTATTCCTTTAAGTCTAAAGTTGACTTTACCCGCAAGTGATCTTGTAGTGCAGTGATTGATAACCTTGGCACTCCAGCTGTGGTGGAACTACAAATCCCATGAGGCATTGCAATACTCTGACCGCTCTAAGCATAACTCAGGGATGCAGAGGCATTATGGGTTTTGTAGTTTTGTCACAGCTGGAGAGCCAAGGTTAGCCATCACTGTTGTAGTGGAACTCCCACTGGCTCTGCATCCCTGGGATATGTGAATGTGGAGCCTTCCCACAGTGCTTCATGTCTGTCACCTACTGCTGGGCCACACAGTCTGTCAGGCTCTCTCTTCAAGCCTGCCCTCTGTCTTCCTTGTACTTACTTTACATTATTGTGTAGTCATACATGGTACCTGGCAATGCAGTGGCTGCAGTATTGGGGTGAATCAGGGAATTCTGATGGAAATATTCATCTAGTTCATCTTCCAGAGCTAATTGCGTTCAGCTAAGTAAAGAATGATTCTGATTTGTTGCTCTTAAAATTGATTTCTTGGCACCAGTTTTGATATATCGCTTCTCTGCATCATGTGAAGCTGACTCTTTGACATTCTGACGTAATTATATTTGCATAGTTTCGTCACAGTTTCGAATAGAGCTAGCATTTAAGCTAACTAAACACTTATTTTATATTTTTTTCATCTTAGTTTGTAAAATGTGGTCAGTTAATTTTAGTTACCCCGCGCCTTACCTTAGCGAATCCAATCCACACATGTGGGTAAAGCTAAGTTCAAGCACCTGAGACAAATGATCAGTGTCGGCATGCACTATTCACATTATGCTCACGCTTTTGCTATTTGACAAGGTTCTATGGGGTTTTGGCTCTGCACCCTCATCAATTGCCTAGCGGTAACATTTACCCAATATCCCCCAGTATTGACCCCTTTTTAACACCAAACCCTAAACTTCACCTCTAGCTAACCTTCACTTCCTCCCTGACACTAAAGGGAACTCTAGGTGAGAGGGTCATGGAGGCTGCCATATTTATGTCCTTTTCAACAATACACATTGGCTGTCCCCCTGATCCTGTGCCTCTAATACTTTCAGCCATAGCTCCTGAACAAGCAGCTACCCTAACCAACACTCTGCTATGGTTGTCTTGATCCCTGGCAGCAAAGTCAGCCATCCTCACCTATAAGGGCTCGTTCACACTGGAGGCGTTTTTGGATTTTTTAAATCGCCTGTGATTTTTCAAAATTGCCCTGAAAGCGCTTACACCATGCTATCCTATGCACTAGTTCAGATTAGGGCGATCTGTCCGCTTTCCGCTCAGAGAAGCACTGCATGGACCATTGTCGGGGCGATTTTGCTACAATGGAAGGTATAGGAAAAACTCAAAACTCTCACAAAATTGCTTTGTGCAGCAATTGCATTTTTAATAATAAATACATTGTATTATTTTCTGGATCAAAGAGTTCATTTCCTGATGTCACGGAATCGCTCTGCAAAAACGTCCAATGAACAGAAATCGCGGGGGAAAAAGGGAACAAAAAATTGCTTCTAAAAAAAAAAGTCCAACGCGAACGCTAATGCGATGGGAATGCAATGTGAACGAGCCCTAACTGTATTTATTGCCACCTTGCTGAAAGCTCTAAATCCACTACAGTGACAGTGCCCAAATCTTACACCCTCGCTGACAGCCAAGCACCAGTGCTGAATACATCATGCTGAAACAATCTAGTTTCCCTAATGGCACACTCGCTATTCCTCTAGAAGGCCAGTATTGTGTTTGTTATGATGCCATAAATTAAGGTGGAAATGAATAGTCGATACAAGAGCCTGTGTACATGCTGTACGACAGGCTGAGAATCAGCATATACGGTAGCTGGTAGAGAAAGTCACTAAAAGTAATTTGATTGCTTCGACATAGATGCTGCTAACCCAGAATGCCTTGAATAGGAAAACGGCCATAAACTAAACTCGTTAATGGCTTTACAAGGGCCTATTGAGAGGCCTACTAATTGGACAATAGAAAGTCATATTATGGCCACTTAAGTATATTGTGTAGAGATCATTCCTCAGGTCAAGTAGCAGCAACACAGTTATATTTAACACAGGCAAATGGGGAATTCCATCTGTCAGGTAGATTATTGTGGATAGATGATTACCATGTTTGCCAATGTGTTACTTTTACTATTATTATAAGAGCATATTCAGTAGGATTGTTTGTCTTGTCCAATCTCAGTAAGAGCTGGTTCACACCGACGGCGATTGCGTTGCGCTCACCAGCGAACGGCAGGGGCTAGTGCAGTGTTACCCTATGAGGATGTTCTCACAGCAAAATAGAAATCTTTCTTTATTTCAAGCGATTCTGCTTAAAGGAATGTGCAAAAACACACACACACACACACACACACGCACACGCACACACGCACACACACACACACACCTTTAAAAATTGCATTGCAAAATGGGTTGTATTTTGTAATGTGACCTAAGTCTTACTGGAGTAATTGTATTTTGCAATGTGACCTAAGTCTTACTGGAAAAAAAAATGCAGCCACAGTGATATCTCAGTCAGAAGTTTCCTGCTTATTCTGAATCGGTGACTTACAGGGTAGTGAAGCTAGAGTAGGGAGATTACTAGTTTAAATACAGTAATGGCAGCTCTTGCAAGCCCTAGATCCTCTTACATCACATAAATGTGACATTCGCTACACAATAAAGAAATATACATACTTAGAACAGCGTTTTTCATGTGTTAATTTTCTCCATTTCTGGTGTGTGTTCGTGTTGCATGGTTAGTCATGTTACATATTATGTCAGCACTATGCAGAGAGCACGTGCAATTCAGCTTTTCAGTTGCTATGTGATCCCTCCTAGTCCATCTTAGTTCTAAACATGAAGTGCCCATAAAATCAGTTAGCTCATAACAAGAGTTGCACGGATGAGAAAATGGTCATATGATTGTTCAGTCAGTTCTTTCAAAATTATTTAGTTCTAGTGCATGATGTACTCTAAATTTAACTGACCTTAAAACTCAGCCTAAATATTGCATCTTTACCAGATTCTTTATTTACTAGAAGGTACTGCACACCCTATGTATGCTAATTAATGCGCTGGGTGCAATAGGTGCTGAGTCTGTAATTAGGCTAAAAAGCCCTAGAGACAATATATATACAAAAGGACTCGCACACCAGCATGAGATTCCTCAAAATTATATTGTAAACACAAAAGCTGATTATATACAACAAGTGCAGCACTGAGCCAGGTGATACCCTCTGAGGAAGGGAACCCCTGAAACAGCCACTGTCAGGGTATACCATTCATGTTGTAACTGCACAATTGTTTGACTGTATCCCTTGCTACCTTACCACTTGTATGTACTGCATTCATGTTTAAAACTGTGCTTGTGTTTTTTCATTGCTGCTCTTAAAGAGATACTGCTTGTGCAGCCATTTACTTCATGTTTTGCTGACATATACCATTATGCTGTATTTCTTTTGACCGGTTTGGTCTCTTGTTGCCAATACACTTATGTTATTTGTGCATTGTGCATTATTTGCACTTGTTTGTATATAATCAGCTTTCGTGTTTACAATATAATTTTGATGAAGCTCATGCTGGTGTGTGAGTCCTTTTGTGTATATATACCAGATTCTTTAGGTATAGTAGTTAGCTCCTATTTGGATTTTACATATGGATAATCGCCTTATTTGCTAGGACTGAGGTTTACCTGTTGGCAATGACTATGATGAGAGCATGATGTGATATACAACTGGGTTATCAGCATTGAAGATTGTGTTTGGTAAAGAATACACAACAGTGATGTCCAAGGATGTCTCCTCCAAAATATTTAGTAACAAAAACAACACCTTGTATATTAGGTTTCTGGCCATTTGTTTTTAAAGCCTTACTTTATTTTTTTTATTTTTTTTTAAATGACGAACAATTGTTTTGGCCAAGGAAAATGGGAAGTGTGTATGTTGCTTACTGCTAAATAGATCATCTTGGTTACCAGAGCATCCAGGTTTTTACAGCTAAAATTCTTGTTTCATAAAATGACTACACTATCTGAATAGGCCTAGGTGAAAAAATAATTGGCAGTCTCTAAGGGGACAGGTGCTGCTGTTCAGAATGCAAAGGGGGGCATAGAAAGCGATGTCTGAAAAGATTACAGCGTTCAGATCTGGCTGGTAAAGTGGCTCCTGACTTGGTCGTTTCAATTTTTTTCATTAAGTAATCAAGCAGCTTCACCCTGATGAAAACAAGCTCTACCAATGAGCGCCTACACAGAACTAGAAAACATTTTGTGCCTGCAGTCAGATTTGAACAAAATAAACTTTACCTCTTGTTCATTGCGTATTTGTGTACGAGGGATGGCGGTATCTATCCAGCATTGTTGGAACGAGTGCTTCATTCATTGAATGTTTAGATCAGTGCTGTAAAGACGCTTTTCTTCCCTGCCTTGCAGTTGTTAGTAATAATGCAAGCAGCTTATTAAATTAAAACCATATATTTACATGTATGTTGTTGTGACCTATTTAATTGGAAATTAAATGTCCTCCATTTTCCTTTAAAGTGAGATAATTGCATGCTGGGTGTAGTTTCCTCTATAAAATCCTTTGGATTGCGTCCCGGAGCTGTGCTATGGCTGCAAGCCCCTTGTCTAATGTACAGAGAAGTGGTGGATGGATATACATGAGGGAGTGTCAGATTTACAGTGTGACTATCCCAGCAGAATTCCCAGTGATGGAGGATTATCCTCGGGGCCCTCTGGGCAGAATATTAATGTCATTCTGCACACAGTGCTCTACCACCATGTTTTGCTTTGTCTGCCACCACCTCATGTATAATGAGGTATTTTGTGCTGATTAAGCCGTGCGTATGTCCTGCTGAAACCTCTCTGTGCCCATTTGTGAGATTTATGCGGTGGGAAGTGAAAGTGCCTTGAAGTACTTTCCATGAATACAAAAAGCCAATTTCAATAGTGTTCCATGACCCGAGCAAGTCAGCATGTCAGGCATATATATATATATGCTTTATGCATGCTAGGTTTTTTTTTTTTTTTTTTTTTTTTTAAGGGAACTTTTTCTGTGTTCCCAACATTGCATTCTTTGTCTGTGTGGTATGACCTAGATATGCTGTTAGGAAAGAAATATGGCTTGCAGCTGCAGCACAGCTTGAGGCACAATGGCGGATGTATGCACATGTAGTTAGCACTTCCACTAATTAGGGTGTGGTCCTCTTTTGTTTACAGGTTGCTTTGAGTGCTGCATCAAGTGCTTGGGAGGAGTCCCTTATGCTTCCCTGGTGGCAACCATCTTGTGCTTCTCTGGAGTAGCTCTCTTCTGTGGCTGTGGTCATGTGGCTCTAACTGGAACAGTAAACATCCTGGAACAGCACTTCTCCTCAAATCCCAGCGACCATGCTCTTCTGACTGAGGTGTAAGTATGACCACTGAGCTCCAACAATGATGGGGTTGTAATAGCAAATGATTATTTGTGATTGGAAGCATGAAGCCTTCCTCTTCATTGCACTCTTTAGTGTTACTAGACACTTATGTAAACATACTGTTCACTACAGTCCAACAACCTAAATTGGGTGCATTATGGTCAATGAGATGCAAGTTGCATATCTTTGATGCAAATTTGAATGCTAATTTTATGGAAGTGTATGCAGCTTGAAAACGCTGCTGCTGCATTTAATTGGTCCACTTTCAAGCTACATAACTTTCCATGAAATTAGCATAACAATTATCATATTATCAGAATTATCTGCATCTCATTGACCATCCTTAGTAGGCAATCATGTGAAATGCCTTAAATTGACCATATACCGTACACTCGCCTAAAGGACTATTAGGAACACCATAGTAATAAGGTGTTTGACCCCCTTTCGCCTTCAGAACTGCCTTAATTCTATGTGGCATTGATTCAACAAGGTGCTGAAAGCATTTTTTAGAAATGTTGGCCCATATTGATAGGATAGCATCTTGCAGTTGATGGAGATTTGTGGGACGCACATCCAGGGCACGAATCTCCCGTTCCATCACAATCCAAAGATGCTCTATTGGGTTGAGATCTGGTGACTCTGGGGGCCATTTTGGTACAGTGAACTCATTGTCATGTTCAAGAAACCAATTTGAAATTATTCGAGCTTTGTGACATGGTGCATTATCCTGCTGGAAGCAGCCATCAGAGGATGGGTACATGGTGGTCTTGAAGGAATGGACATGACAATGAGAAACAATGCTCAGGTAGCCCGTGGCATTTAAACGATGCCCAATTGGCACTAAGGGGCCTAAAGTGTGCCAAGAAAACATCCCCCACACCATTACACCACCACCAGCAGCCTGCACAGTGGTAACAAGTGGCACGATTGATCCATGTTCCCATTCTGTTTATGTCAAATTCTGACTCTATCGAGACTCATCAGACCAGGCAACATTTTTACAGTCTTCAACTGTCCAAATTTGGTGAGCTTGTGCAAATTGTAGCCTCTCTTTCCTATTTGTAGTGGAGATGAGCGGTACCTGGTGGGGTCTTCTGCTGTTGTAGCCCATCCGACTCAAGGTTGTGCATGTTGTGGCTTCGCAAATGCTTTGCTGCATACCTCGGTTGTAACGAGTGGTTAATTCAGTGAACTTTGCTCTTCTATCCGCTTGAATCAGTCGGACCATTCTCCTCTGACCTCTAGCATTAACAAGGCATTTTCTCCCACAGGACTGCCGCATACTGGATGTTTTTCCCTTTTCACACCATTCTTTGTAAACCCTAGAAATGGTTGTGCGTGAAAATACCAGTAACTGAGCAGATTGTGTAATACCTGTACTCAGACCAGCCCGTCTGGCACCAACAACCATGCCACGCTCAAAATTGCTTAAATCACCTTTCTTTCCCATTCTGACATTCAGTTTGGAGTTCAGGAAATTGTTGACCAGGACCACACCCCTAAATGCATTAAAGCAACTGCCTTATGATTGGTTGATTAGATAACTGCAATAATGAGAAATTGAGCAGGTTTTCCTAATAATCCTTTAGGTGAGTGTAGTCATCAGAGTATTATTGAAGCATGATAAAGATGTATATGCGTACGCAGGAATGCTTAGTTTGCCAAAGTGTCCTCTGGAGGCTGACATTGTTTTTGTTTAACCACTTAAGGACCAGGGGATTTTGCACTGATCGGTGCTGCGTGGGCTCTACAGCCCGCAGCACCGATCAGGAATGTGGCAGGGCGATCAGACTTCCCCCCCCCCCCTTTTTTGCCCACTAGGGGGATGTCCTGCAGGGGGGGTCTGATCGCCGTCGGCTACTACTGATTTGCGGGGGGGGCTCCTCAAAGCCCCCCTCCGCAGCGTTTTCTGGGCTCCCCGGCTTTCCCTCCCTCTACCTTTTTTTCTGAGCGGCGCAGGACGGAATTCCGTCCTGCGCCTGATAGGATAGGCTTCTGCCTATCAGATGACGGCGATCCCCGGCCAATCAGAGGCCGGGGATCGCCGATCTACGTCACGGCGCAGCTGCGCAGCAGCGCCGTGTGATGTAAACAGCGGGGATTTCTTCCCCGGATGTTTACATTATGCGTGCGAGCCGCGATCGGCGGCTCGCACACTGTTCACGGAGGCAGTCTCCGTGAACTAGCATGGAAAAGCCGCTCGATCGAGCGGCCGTTTCCATGCTATACCACTAACGACCCGCCGACGCCTATCGGCATTAGGCGGTCGTTAAGTGGTTAATTTTAAACAATACCAGTTGCCTGGCAGTCCTGATGATCCTCTGCCTCTTATAGTTTTAGCCGTAGATCCCTGAACAAGCTGCAGATAAGATATTTTTGACAAAAATCTGACAAGATTATGCACCTGCTTGTTTCAGGCATGTGATTAAGATACTACTGCAGCCAATTAGATCAGCAGGACTGCCAGTCAGTTGGCATTGTTTAAAAGGAAATAATTATGGCAGTCTACATATCCCTCCCACTTTAGGTTCCCTTTAAAGAGGAGCAAACTGAAAAATAAAAAGCTGACCATATTGCACCCACAGCATTATAAATCGTAAATACGACAATATTACGGTACCTAGCTACTTTTGTTGTGAAACAAGTTGAAACACCTAAAAAAAAGTATTTTGCTATTGTTCAAAGAGCTGATAAAGGGGCCCATACACCTAATGATTTTCCTGCTGATATACAGCAGATTCGATCACTGTGATCGAATCTGCTGTGAAATCGTTGCGCAAATGATTTCCGCCTGAAATCAATCGTTCCCGTTGAGCCGTCCATGCGGAAGATTTTGCTCGATTGCCGGCGGGTCGGGAGTGCGTCGATAGCGGCGTTCGAATGCCCGACGACCGACGCAGTACAGTGGCAATACATTACCTGCTCCGGCCGGCGCGTGTCCCCACTGTCACCGTTGTCTTCTTCTCCGCAGGGTTCCGCGTTCTGGTCTGGCTGGCTTCACTTCCTGTCCCGGCAGGAAGTTTAAACATTAGAGCGCCCTCTACTGTTTAAACTTCCCCGGACAGAAAGCAGTGAAGCCAGCCAGACCGGAACGCGGAACCCAGCGTAGGAGAAGACATCGGTGACAGCGGAGACACGCGCCGGCCGGAGCAGGTAATGTATGCGGGGGGTGGAAGGCAGCGGCAGCACACCACAGATTGTGATCGGTTTCATGCTGAAATTGATTCACAACCTGTTTGCAGTAAAGGCAGCCATACGAACCCTCTCTGATCAGATTCGATCAGAGAGGGATCTATCTGTTGGTCGAATCTGATGGCAAATCGACCAGTGTATGGCTACCTAAAACTGATAAAAAGTCAATCCAACAGTTGAATTGGCTTCTTATCAGTCTTATCAGCTGTTTGAACAATAGCAAAATACTTTTTTTAGGTGTTTCAACTTGTTTCACAACAAAAGTTGTGAAAGCATAAAAACCGCTGTTGAGCGTGGGTATACAACATCGTGTCTTTACACCATCTTTAAAACTGCAAATGCAGGGCATGGGGCCATATTTCTATGGATGTCTTGGTTAAATTGGGTAAAAATTAGAACAGAGGTTCACAATATGTGGCCCCAGGCGATTGCCTAAATAGCCTATGCCCAGAAATGGCTGTGTGTCACATTCAGTTGGTCTCATCCACGTAAGAAGCCATTACTTCCCCGCTGTAATGGAATGGACAAGTGCAAAGAGGATACATCCCAATAAACTTGCCCCCCCCCCCCCCAAAACACACACGCACACACACACCTGTTGCAGAGCTTGGTCCTAGGTGTAATAAATATATTGCTTACATTAAGTATTAAGTATATGAAGTGTGGAGGGGGGGTGCAAAGTTCAGTTTGAGAATGAATGTTTGCATATAGTGGCTGTAGGTAGATGTCTATTGAGAGGTGTGTTTGTTTTACAGGATCCAGTTAATGCAGTATGTCATCTATGGCATTGCTTCTTTCTTCTTCCTGTATGGTATCATCCTGCTGGCTGAAGGTTTCTACACCACTAGTGCTGTGAAGGAAATGCACAGTGAATTTAAAACTACTGCCTGTGGACGATGCATCAGCGGCATGGTGAGGGCTTGGATTACTATTAACATTTACAAATAGTTGCACTTAGAATAATAGTTTTTTAGAAGCAGCATTTACCGTGTCGCCAGTGAAAGCCATGGGCCTGATTCACAAAGCGGTGCTAACAGTTAGCACGCTGGTGAAAAGCCCTTTATCATGCCTAAACTCAATTTAGGCATGATAAGTTTTGGTGTGATAAGTTTAGGCATGTTAAAGGTACTCCGAGCTCACGAAAAAAAGAAAAGTTGTACTCACCAGGGGCTTTCTCCAGCCCAGTGCTGGTCGGGAGGTCCCACGCCGGCGTCCTGGCTCCTCTCCTTCTCCCTGCTCCGGTATAGCTGACAGGCCGCAGCCCGGGCGACACTCGGTTGAGTGTCGGGCTGCAGCTTCCGCGTATGACGCGGATTACGTCACACGCCGGCCGCCTCGCGTCATCACGGCGGCCGGCGTGAAAGTACTGCGCATGCGCGCTTTAATCGCGCATGCGCAGTACTTTCACGCCGGCCGCCGTGATGACGCGAGGCGGCCGGCGTGTGACGTAATCCGCGTCATACGCGGAAGCTGCAGCCCAACACTCCGAGTGTCGCCCGGGCTGCGGCCTGTCAGCTATACCGGAGCGGGGAGAAGGAGAGGAGCCAGGACGCCGGCGTGGGACCTCCCGACCAGCACTGGGCTGGAGAAAGCCCCTGGTGAGTACAACTTTTCTTTTTTTCGTGAGCTCGGAGTCCCTTTAAGTTTTTAGGCATGGTAAGTTTAAGCACCAACTGGGTTAGCACCGCAGTGCACAGCTGATCAAAAGTTTTGCGATAGCAAAGTCTGGTGCACTTCACATAGTTTAATGGCGCTGCTTTGCGTGCGGGACTTTGAGTGCGATCTAAACTTATCTAAACTTATCATGCCTAAACTTATCACACCTAAACTTATCACACCTGAACTGGCTTTTCACCAGCATGGTGCAATGGTTATCACGCCTAAGGTCTTTTAGGCGTGCTAACTGGGTTAGCACCGCTTTGTGAATCAGGCCCCATGTGTTCTTACATCTTGTCAGCCTACAGGAATTGAGTCTGAAGAAGGCGTATTGACTGAAAGCTTATTCTTTTTTCTGTTGGCTAGTAAGATTCCTGATTCAAATAGCTGTAATTGAAAAGAAAGGCTTGTCTACTGATAGGACTACAGTGAAAATAAATCTGGTTGCATGGTACTATGCGCTTACATGGTATTGTTGTTTTCATGTGTATCAAGTATTTCTAGCAGTCTTATGGCACTTTTATATATTACACCAGTTAGATTTAAAAAACAAATTGAAATAGACAAACCTGTCATGATTGTATAGCAAAAGCACAGGCTTTTTCTACTTTATAGAGTGGTTCTACTTTATAGATTAATTTAGAGCTGAGAAGTCTTTGCTTGTTGCATGGACACTGCAGTCATTCCCTGAGTGTATAATCTAATGTTCCTACCACAGTCACGTAATAGGGCCAGCTTGGGTGGGGGCCAGTTGAGCTTGTGAGTACTGATTTTGGTGCGGAGAAGATGAAATTACTCAGGGAACGCTCACAAACCTAAAGGTGCCATACAGTCTCCACTCAGAATGTGTACAAAACCTTGCACACATGTACGAGGCAGTCTCTTATTTTCAAACATGTATGAGGCATGTCGCGTGGTGAGGATCAGAACTGGATCCCTCAGGCCGCATTGCAGGGCCAAGGCTGTACAGATGTGTTGCGAGCCTGTAGGCTATCGACATGTTCTGTTGCTGTGCGGAGCTGACAGAGCTGCACAGGTATGACTTCATGCGGGAGCCGGGTGAGTGGGGAGAACTGTACTCTTGACCAGCCATTGCTCAGCCCAAGCGATCCACCAGGCTGACAGAGAGGGGGTCAAGGGGCTGCTGTAAACATGCTGGGTTCTTAGCAGAGCCGGTCATTATTGGCTGCTTCAGCTGAGTTTCATATAACACGTGTATGGGATTTAAAGCAACATGCTTTTGTCTGCAGCAAATTTTATTTTGTTTTTGATAGAGTGTAGAAAAGTTAGAATTTGACGTTTTATTGATGTGCGTTTCCTCATTAGGGAGTATTTCATTCACTTCCTGGTCCTGATACGTAACAAGAAGGAGCAGTGAAAAGGGTGGGATTTATCCCTTCTAAGATTTCCTCCAACAAGTCATCCATTGGGAGATTTATTGAAAGGTCATGGTTTTATAGAATGTTGGTATTCATTTCCTACCTGTCCTGTTTCAGTAATAGGAATTGAGGAGAAATTTCTTGCCGAGGTGGACAGTCTAGTGTATGCAGTTACTTGCAGATGTTAGATTTTCATCTTTAGAGCATTGTCAGAAATTACTTTACAATAACAATAACATTTATATAGCGCTTTTCTCCCTGGGGACTCAAAGCGCTGTGACCCTGCATTATGCAGTCTCAAAGGCTAGGGAAAAGAGGTGAGTTTTTAGCCTTTTTTTAAAGCTGTCCAGAGAAGGAGCCTCTCGTACTGATTGTGGAAGTGAGTTCCATAGAGTAGGGGCTGCATAGGAAAAGGCCCGAGCACCAAATGTTAAGTGTATCCTGGGAATAAGCAGCTTCATCTTGTTGGCAGAGCGGAGGGTGCGTGGAGGGGCATAAAGTTCCAATAGATCCGCTATGTATTTGGGTCCCATGTGGTGTAGAGCCTTGAATGTCAGCAGGCAGATCTTAAAATTGATTCTCCATTTTACTGGCAACCAGTGAAGAGTTTGCAGTACTGGGGTGATGTGTGAGCTGCGGGGGGCATTGGCTAGGAGTCTGGCTGCAGCATTCTGTACTAGCTGTAAGGGGCGCAGAACCTTATCTGTAGATCCGATTAACAGGGCGTTGCAGTAGTCTAGGCGGGAGGATACAAATGCGTGAACCAGGGCAGGTAGGTCTTCAGCTGGGATAAGGTGTTTAATTTTCGCTATATTTCTTAGATGGAAGAAGGAAGACTTGACAACAGCTGATACCTGCTGTCTGAGTTTTAGATTTCCATCCAGGATCACCCCAAGGTTTCGCACAGAGTCTTTATACTGTACAGTATCTCCCCCAATTGCTAGTTTGAGGTGGTGAGCGTTTTGAACTTTATCCATCATGTGTGGACCACCTACCACCAACACCTCTGTTTTGTCAGAGTTCAGCCTCAGCCAGCTGGTGTTCATCCAATTTTGTAAATCCACTAGACACGCATTTATGGATGCTGATGGGTCTTGGGTTCCAGGCTTGAAGGACAGATACAGTTGTGTGTCATCTGCATAACAATGGTATCCTAAACCATAGTTCTGGATTATTTTCAGGGAGCATGTAGACTGCAAAGAGTAATGGTGATAGTACAGAACCCTGTGGAACTCCATAGGCAAGTGGCACTGGATTAGAGTAGTGTGTGCCCAGACATACTTGCTGTGTCCTGCCAGATAGGAAGGTCTGAAACCAGCTAAGAACAGTACCCCTTAGGCCACAGTAATTCTTCAGTCGCTGGATTAGTATTTCATGATCCACAGTATCAAATGCTGCTGACAAGTCAAGAAGAATCAGAATTGAGCAATCACCCTTGTCCCTTGCAGTAAGTAGATCATTCATTACTCGGACTAATGCTGTTTCAGTGCTGTGCCTTTTCCTGAATCCTGACTGAAAAGTATCAAAGATGTTGTTATCTGTAAGCCTGGCTTCTAGCTGGTTGGCGACTGCTTTCTCGATAACTTTTGATAGGAATGGTAAGTTCGCCACAGGTCTGTAGTTGGTTACAGAATCAGGATCTAGTGATGGTTTCTTCAGGAGGGGTTTTATGATTGCTTTCTTTAGTTCTTCTGGGAAAAGTCCACTTCACAAAATCACTCAGTGCTCCTTGCAAAGTGCTGGCCTGAACAGCGCTGGGCACTGCATTAAGGATCCAGTTGGGCCAGGATCCAGGTCGCAGGTAGTGGGGCGGAGACTTTGAATGAGAATTCCAAAATCTTCTACACTCAGAGTGTCAAAGACTTGCCATGGTGGTACGGTAGTAGGCATATGCAACGTCCAGTGGTCAATTGATGTTGGTGTAATGCTGGCACGGATGGTAGACACCTTGTTTGTGAAGAAGGCAGATAATTCTTCACACCTTTCCCTGGAGTATGTGGTTGGGGCTTTTAGGCAGGAAGGATTGCAGAGTGATTCCACTGTGTGGAAGAGTTGAGCAGCTCTGTTGTTGGCTGTAGATATTTTGTGCGAGATAAAGTCTGATTTTTTCTTGGTTATTGCTTGTTGGTATTGTCTGAGGTGTTGAACTAGGCTAGATTTGTGCTCCCCAGTCCCTGATTTACGCCACTGTCTTTCTAGTCTGCGCCCTTTCTTTTTTAGATCCATGATGGTTTTGTCAAACCAATTAGCTTTCTGCTTTTTGGTTGCTGATTTGGTGCGCCATGGGGCAATACTGTCAAGTGTTTCATATATCGTGTTGTTGTACTGGGTTACTAGAGAGTTTGGGTCCATTTGACTGTGGAGCAGATTTGTAAAATCCAGGTTGGCAGTTATCCTCTCCGGTGTTAATTTACTCAGGGGACGGGTTTTGATTGTTTCTTTAGGGAGCTGCTTGATAGGGTGATGTTCAATAGTAAACTGCATTATGTGATGGTCTGACCACACCACTGGGGTTACTGTTATGTTACTAATGTCCATTCCGAGGTGGAACAGTAAGTCTAGCGTATGCCCTCCTCTGTGGGTAGCTGATTTTACAACTTGTGTGAAGCCTAGTCCACCCATGAGATTTATTAGTTCATTTGCATCTTGTGATTGAGTGTTATCAGCCCGGATGTTGAAGTCACCAAGGATGATCCATCTCGGAAAAGACAGAGCCAGCATGGCCAGAAGTTCTGAGAATTCCTGTAGGAATGGGTCAGCATCTCCGATCCGGGGGGACGATAAACCACTAAAATTTTGAAGCCTTTACCACTTTAAATGTCTTGTACACAAATCTGTCTGCACAGCTCCTCCATGGTATTGTTTAGTGATCTGTTATGATGGATTGCTGTATGACAAGTGGTTTCATATTTTTCCTAATGTGGGGTGCCACTGCTTCCTTCTGCCCCAATAAATAGAACAGGCTGCCTAGCTGTTCCTGAGCAGTATATGAACAGCACTTGTTCTGAAAACTGTTGCCCTAATAGCTTAACAAACGTTTTGCTGCTTTTTAGGTTTTATTTATTTTTTTCCCCAATTTTTGGGAGGGGGAAAGGACATTCAAGTTTTTCTGTGGGGATCTCATGATTTGTAATTGCACCCTTGTGTTGAATGTATACACTGCAAGTAACATGTTAACTTACATGCTAACATTTGTATAGTGCTTTTCTCTTGACAGAGATGCAGCCACTTGGGGGCGAGCTTATTGGGCCACCTTAAAGCATTAGGCAGTCTTGCCCTGGGACACCATACTAGATAAACAAACTGTTTGGTGTAATGTGTTTAAGAACTGTGACACTGCACTGTCTTAGTTGGTATTTTGTAATGCATTTCCCCTATTTTTCTTCACAATCGGTGAATAGATATCTCACCAATGCCCTACCAAACGTCAAGAGGAGGTTACTAGCTAATAATGTAGCATAAAGGTGGCCATACACTGGTTGTTTTCTTTTATTTTTTTTGCATCGATAGTCAGCCAATTCAATCTATATTGGTCAATCGTACCGGATGGAAGATTTTTCAGGATTGGGAAACTGGATACTAGATAATACTGCAACCAGCACTGATTAGATTTGCAAAGCCTGAGTATAAAGTTTACATACAATAGAGCGATTAACTATACCCAAATTGTTCTTTTTCATTCATATTTTGGGGTTGGGCAAAGCCATTTATTATCACACAATTGTGTTTTTGTTTTTAATATCATAATTACAAAAGTAAGCACCAAAATGGCCTTGATTAACCCCGTCAGTACAGTGGTCTCTGCCCCCTTAAGGATCAGAGACCACTGGTACCAGAAACCGTCTCCTTCAGTTGAATCGCCGAACATACCCGCCGCTACCACCATCCACGCCGCACACCTGTCTCCTCAGGCTACCCACTCTGCCGTCTCTATAGTGGCAGAGCTCTGTGAACTCTCAGATTCTGTACTTAAAGAGAATCTGTACTCTAAAATTCTTACAATAAAAATCATGCCATTCTATTTATTATGTTCTCCTGGGCCCCTCAGTGCTGTTTCTGCCACTCCCTGCTGCAATCCTGGCTTGTAATTGCCAGTTTTAGGCAGTGTTTACAAACAAAAGACATGGCTGCTAATGTGATAGGCTGAGAGGAGCTCAGTCTGTGACCCACACAGAGCCTGGAGGGGGTCGTGGAGACGGTGTGTATAACTTCCACCTATCACAGCAGAGCAGCACATTCCTGCCTGAGCCGACAAAGCAAAGAAGATTAGATTATATAACCGAGATAATACAGCCACTGTGCAACTAGGAAAGGCTGCAGTAAGACAGAACACATTAGAACAGGTATAGGAACTTATAGGATAGAAGAAATAAGGCTGAAACTTTTGTTACAGAGTCTCTTTAAGAACCTTGATGCACTGATCAGGCAGGTGATGAAATCCTACTGCCACTAGCTGCATGATTAATATGGATTTGAGACTCGAACTGTGAAAGTCAAAGGATCAACGATTTCCCTGATTATCATGAGTCTATCTAGCAGCAGTTTAATTTGGGTCAGTAATGTCCATCTACATAATTTTCTCAAGGTGTTCAGACGCATGCTATGTATACAGAGCTGCTGTATATTGTCATCCTATTCTCTACTGCTATGAATGTAAACAGAGCTTTCTCCGCTTATTTATTTAATACTTTTCTCTTCCCTCTTTCAGTTTGTATTCCTGACCTACGTCCTGGGAGTTGCCTGGCTTGGAGTATTTGGCTTCTCTGCAGTTCCTGTCTTCTTGTTCTACAACATGTGGTCCTCTTGTGAAGTTCTGAAAGGGTTACCTGTAAATTTGACCACTTCAGCAGAGCAGATATGTGTGGACATCCGGCAATACGGTACACTTGAAGCTCACTTTTGTGATTAGCTACTGTACATAACACAAATGAGGAATTTGGTTGAATATTGGTTTTGTCTGATTTGCTTCAGTGCTGCAGGTGAAGGATAGCTGTGGTTTCCCAGCCATACCTTATGTTCTAATTATCCTATCAAGATGTGAAGTTCATACTATTGGAATTTGTTTTCTTAAACCCTCTAAACCTACTTTTTGAGGTCTGCAGCTGTCAAACTCCCTAATTGCTTTGCACTTCGGCCCTCCTCCTCCACACCACCCCTCTCTATAGGACAGTACATGCTAAATGTGCATGAAGCATCACAGGGCAGTCAAAACTAAATTGCCATTTTTGTCAGTATGTTTTTACCCATCTCAACCCTGTTGGCATTAGTAAGGGAATATCTATGGCTTAGATCAGGGGTCAGGAACCTTTTTGGCGAAGACAGTCATAAACGCCACATATTTTAAGTGAGAGCCGTACAATTTGTTTAAAACTGGGGCAGTAAGGCTCACGTCCCTGTTGCCATGGTGATGTGTATAGTTGATCCGCCGGGTAGCGGAAGTGTCAGACACATCTTCAGCTTCTCTTGGGTTTCAGCAACATCAGCAATTTCCCCAAAAGCCAGACAGGAGAAATACTGACTAACAGCTTGTACATTAGCTAGCTGACTTGGGGGTTGATTCACTTTGTAGGACAAGATCCCCGCACTTTAGCCCAATAGGCTGCCTATGAAGTGACAGGCAGCCTATAGGGCCAATCAATGTGATCTCGTTCTACAAAGTCACTGGACATGACAGGGTCCAGAGTGGGACAATTGGAGCAGCTGTTCTTTTTGGGGTAGCGCGAGTAAGTTAGTAGTGCATGTTACAGCAGTAGCGTGCCTACTTTGAAATGTTTTCTTGCGCTGCCACACTACGGGTCCTTTTACACTTAATGTGTTGGTGTGTGTTAGTACACGTTGGTATGCATTTTTTTCCATAGCAGTGCATTGTGAAAAATCTTTCATTTAAAACTCGTATAGTGGGAACTGTGCCATAGGGAAACATGGACATTACTTTGAAAATCAGTTTTCTTTCAGTTTTAACTGAAAGCAACTGATTAAGTGTAAAAGGGGCCTAAGCTGTGCTGCTTGAGCAGTGTAGCTTAGTGAATCAACCCCTACTGATGTGTATGTGAGCCAGATGTAGCCATCGAGAGCCACATCTGGCTCCAGAGCCATAGGTTCCCTACCCCTGGCTTAGAGTGAAAGAATCACCTGAGCTCTTATGCTTGCCACCTATACATGGCAGTTTTCAATTTACAGTTTGATCATTTTATTAAAGATGTTAAGTGTTTTATTGCCATCTGTGGACTCCATTACAGCCAGCAATATTCAGGGACGTATTTCTTGTATGTAACTGACCGGCCCCTACTGTTGAACAACAGTCACGCTGAGAGTATTTAACCACTTCCGGATTCTCGGAGCGTATATACACGCCCCTGAATCCAGAAGTGTATACCATGGCAGTTCCCGGAGGGTGTCTCCGTGAACACCCTGCGAGCCAATCGGCGGCTCGCAGGGTAAATGTAAACACACGGGGAAGATCTTCCCCGGTGTTTACATGCATACGGCGCTGCTGCGCAGCAGCGCCGTAGAGGAGATCGGCGATCCCCGGCCTCTGATTGGCCGGGGATCACCGGCATCTGATAGGCTAAAGCCTATCCCATCAGGCGCAGGACGGAAATCCGTCCTGCGCCGCTCACAGGGGGAGGGAGAGGGAGGGAAGGGGAAGGAGGCCAGGAAGCGCTGCGGAGAGGGGCTTTGAAGAGCCCCCCCCCGCAAGCGCAAGCAGCCGGCGGCGATCAGACCCCCCCAGCAGGACATCCCCCTAGTGGGGAAAAAAGGGGGGAAGTCTGATCGGCCTGGCTGCTAGCTGATCGGTGCTGCGGGCTGGAGAGCCCACGCAGCACCGATCAGCAAAACATAGCGTGGTAGGGAAGTGGTTAAAACATGCAGCTAACAGCAACATTAGATTTAGAGCATTCAAATTAGAGCTTTGTACTAATGGCATGGTTCACACCCCTTATTGTTAGCCTAATTACTTGTGAAAGCTGAGTGGGCCTCAATTGGGTTAATGTGGTTTTTTAATGATGCTTAGTCACTGGTTCAATTTGATTTCATCATTGCTATAACAGAGCAAGTCTTGGTAGGTGAACGGCTGAATATGTCACCACAGCAGTTTGCAGATACGCTGAACATGTTGTGTGGGTGCATGTAAGGGAACACAGATGGGCAGTGGGTGGAGGAGACAGCATGCTGAGCTTCTCGCAGTGAATTCGGCTTATCATACTCCTTCTCTGTGCAGGTATCATTCCATGGAGTGCCTTGCCTGGTAAGGCTTGTGGACCGGCTTTGGAAAACATCTGCAGCACCAATGAGGTATGAATAATGAGTCTCTGGCTATTGAGAGGAGGAAGAATTTACAGAATTGTTTTATTCCATGCCTTTTCTAAGCACTCTGCTTTGTATGAACTATATGTATCAGTAAGCTCAGTATTTGTACCATAAGTATCTGATCATACCTGCTACTAAGCAAAATGTAGTCCATCCCTAATTATTCTCTTTGATGATATTTCCTGCACAGCCTAAGTATCCTGAGAGTGCATAACCCACCACTGCAAGGATGGTACAGTTTTGTACACAGCAGATGATCTGTGAACACTATGAACTTGTCAAAATATTTATTATGGACAGCGGGGGGAACTAAGACCATTTGGCTAGGAGGCAAGCGTAATTGGCTGCTAATGAAGGGTGTGCCTCAAAAAGGGTGGTGCATTTTCTGTAAATATAACATGCCAAAATTCCACTGCCCCAATTTTTTGTGTGATGATTTTCAGTAATGTCAAAGTGCGATACAGGTTTGCTATTCCCAACAGTGTTTCCACTCTATAGTGCCCTAAAAATCTCTCCCAATTTTTCCCACACTATTCCTTATCTATGTTGAAGTTTTATACCATGCCCACAACTCTGCAGTGAATAACTAGTGGCTGGTGCTGAGACCTTAAGGCTGGTTTCACAGTGGGACGTTACAGGCGCACGTTAGAGCAGCCTGTAACGCAGCCCACCGCACAGTAATGAAAAATCAATGGGGCTGTTCACAGTGCGGACGTTGCGTTACATTGTAACGCTGCGTCACAAGACAACGTACTGCATGCAGTACTTTGGACGCGGCTGAGCCGCGTTAGACTGCTTGCACATGCTCAGTAAAGTTGGGGAGGAGCGGAGAGCGGCCAGGCACATGGCTAATTAATATGCACTGCACGTTATGACGTGCAGTGTTTACTTCCTGGAGCAGCCGCTCTGTGCGGCGATTGGCCGGCGGGACCACGTGATGCCGCATGCGCACAAGAGTGCGCATCACGGCATCACTGACGCCAGAGTGAGCTGCACAACGCGGCTCACTCTGACGTCCAGATCCAGCACCACCAGGCGTAGAGTTAGGGGGACGTTATGCGACCTTAACGCCCCCTCTAATGCAACGTCCTGGTGTGAAATTAGCCTAAAAGCATGAATACTGACAGAGGACTGGGATAGCTAGAATCTCCGGGATAAACACGATGTATAGTGCTAGCAATGCACAAGGTTAGCCTAGTCAGGAAAGTAAATATTGTCAGTTTGAGGCTAATAATTCCAACTTGCATGCAAATTAGATGTAAATTATATGCAGCCCAGACCAAGATTGAAGGTGATTAACTTAGAGAGAGTTGAATTAGGAAGAGGTTAAGTTAGCATGAGATCAGCCAGGGTGGAGAAGGTTAAAGGACAGCTGAGGCGTGCAGAATATGGAGGTTGCCATATTTTATTTTCTATACCAGTTGCCTGGCAGTCCTGCTGGTCCATTTGGCTGCAGTAGTATTTGAATAACACCAGAAACAAGCATGCAGCGAATCTTGTCAGATCTGACGATGTCGGAAGCTTCCCATCCTCTGCATGCTGATTCACCACCTATGCCTAAAAGCATTAGAGGCAGAGCATCAGCAGGACTGCCAGGCACCTGGTCTTCTTTAAAATAAATAATTGTGGCGACCTCCATATCCTTCTCGCTTTAGTTGTCCTTTAAGCTAGGAAGGCACAGTTGGGGGAAAATTGAGGGTGTTCAGTCAGGAGGAGATAGCACTTGTGGAGGGAACGCCTTTGCAGAAAACACCTATGTATTTTTGCATGCACATTTGCAAGCACTGTGCGAGTTCATCAGAATAAAATGTGTGTCTTTCTATGGTAGCTAATGATCGTTAATGAGAAACTGCGCTTGATATGCAAAATGATCTTGCAGGCTGTAATGCACAGGGACTATGATTAATGCTTCTATTTCTGTGTCCTTTCCTTTCTCAGTTCTACATGTCCTACCACCTGTTTATTGTGGCCTGTGCTGGAGCAGGTGCTACTGTTATTGCCCTGGTAAGTCCAGATTATGGTTTTCATTGTAGATTGCATCTAATCATTATAGAATAGCACAGTGCTAATCATTGCATACAGCAAATCTGCAGCAGACTTCACAAACACAGGTTGTCTATCTGATGCAACATTATTTTCCAGCTGAAATTGACATTCTCTTTTCTCTTGATGGGAGCTGCCATGTGGACTCCCATTGCAAAATAACATTTCCCTAGCTTACAGGTTCATGTGTTGGGATCAGTGCTTTGTGAATTTCTTATCTGGAACATCATGGAGACGGTGAGGCTAGACATGTGACCTCTAGACTCAAGGCCCACCAACAGTGCAGGTTTTGTGGCAATCCACAGAGGTAAATGTATTCGACCTGCTGAGACACATTACTTCACCTGTGCATGTTCAGAGGAGGAGATATGGGTGGGCAAGGGGGGGGGGGGGGAACATATGTTGCCGGGTGCAGCACTATGAAGGCGCTCAGCACGGCCATTGCACCCCCGTGTGCATGAGGTGGCTTGCTGGCTGCCCGAAGTGCCCCTGCTTCTCTCCCTCTGCAGAAGCGTTAACAGCAGCTATCTAAAGTGGGCACATCTGGCTATCTAAACAGGTTGAAGGGGTGCACATCTGGCTAACTAAAGGGGCACATATTTGGCTTTTTAAAGGGGGGGGGGCACATCTGGCTATCTGAATGGGGTAAGGGGGCACATACAGCTATCTAAATACCTCCACCCATGACCGCATTCTGATGTGTGACCACACCTATTTTGTCCAGAGGGTGGGCGCAAAAACTATCTTTGTCCCCGGGTGCTGAAAACCCTAGCTACGCCTCTGTGCATGTTTCTGCGTTTTCTGCAAAACATGTACTGTTGGTGGCCCTTGAGGACAAGGTTGGGTAAATCTGCTCTAGAGTAGCAGGGGGATTGCGTGACAGGATACAGTGCTCATTTCAAATATCCAGTTAGGTGACAAATGATTGGTAATTTAAAATGAATTAAACCGTGGCCTTATGCTCAATGTTTCCTGTTAGCAAAAGACTTCCTTTGTCACAGATCAGTGACTAAAAACTATTCAGGTACAACTCCAAATGAAAAAGTCTCCCTACCCCTTGCTCTGATATGCCCTCTGTGCCTTTGATTTCAGTAGTGGGGCAGTGTTCAGCATCATACATAGTGCTTCCCCATTTATCTATGGGCTCAGTTGAGTTGGGCTGTGCAGTTCCAGATTTGCATAGCATCACGCCTTGGATACATCTCCAAGAATGATGCACATGAACAGATTGCTAGTTTGAGTGTTAAACATGTAAGTATAGTAGAGGATTCATTTTTACAATTGACTAACCTTGAATAACATTTCCAGGAAGTGCAGGGGATAGAAGTTGAATGGAACTATTTCCAGGGGAAAAAATGCTGTAGATTCGAGTAGTGTGGTAAAGGGTTAGAACATTTCCTGGATTATTACTGTAGTCCCGTCTCTATCTTGGTGAATCTCAACTTCCTTCTGAAACGGGAATTAGGAAAGTTTTTACAAAACATTTTTTTAGAGCAGGCTAGCATCAAAAAATGCAGCCAAACCTTTTTCTTATGTCTTGTTATAGAAATCTGATTTTAGCTTTAGCATGTGTGAGTGTGAATCTCACTGTAAAACTCTATGCAATAGTTCCTGAAGGAAGGGATAGACTGTCCTTTGAATAGTATAGCAGTGCAGCAACTGGTAGTGGATTCAGAGTATGGATATGTGCTCCGCCTTTATGGGGGGAATTTGCAGTGGCAGTCTCCATGTTTCTCTAGCACATGATTCTGTTAATGGCCAGGCTCCCATCAAATGAAGAGTGCAGAGGTGCTGAGGCAAATGTCTACTGCCTGCCTTCTCCATGTATTTCCATGTCAAGTAAACAATTCATAATGCACTGAAAATGTGCCCAACATCCACATTAAAGGGAAATGATGGTATGTTTTGTGCTAATGTACTTGTTTATTCAGAAGTAATTTTTGAGATGTTTATATTTTACTGTCTGCTGCACAATGTTTCTGTTTGTAAGTATACAGTTGTAGCTTAGCCATTGAGGCAGAATTGTATGGCTGTTACTCTACAGTACATTGTTTTTAGAGTTACACATGACACAATTGTTACACAGTTCTACAAACTAGAAGAAAAATCTGAATATATGGAAATAACCAAATGTAAACATAGAAATCACAATTTTAAAGCATTAAAGTTGAACTTCAGGCAGCCTAAATAACATATAGGTAATTTAATTTAGTGGAAATGATTTGTATCTGCAAATGGCCCCTTCATGACACATGTTCTTATCTGGGAGCAGCACTACAGCACAGCAAGTTATCTGTGGGTGAGCAATACCGGGGATGACCTAGATGCATTACTACACAGAGCACAATCAGCCCCAGCATACAGATACAGGTTGAGGCGGGAACAGATACCCATCCCAGTATGTGAGAGGAGAGAGCCCAGTCTTTATGCACAGGCTTTCATAGCTGTTTGTTGGGTAAGCTCTTACTGATTAATATAAAACCATGGACACTGAGATTAAACAAACAATTATTGTAATGAAGGGAACAACATCTGCAGCCTACTTTCGTTACAACATACATTAGTTTAAAAAAAAATACATGAATTTACATGACGCACATAATCGCAGAATATGGGGAAAGTGACATGTGCATTGTTAAGGGATCTCTACTGAGCTCCTGTAGCTGTTGGAGCAAGATTAAGGTTTGCCTTTGAGAAGTCACTTCGGTTTGTGATTTTATAATACTGCCTGGAGTTCAACTTTATCTGGCATTGATTATGTTAATTACAGTAAAAGAAGCTAGTAGTGGGGGAATGTGGAGAAGGGTACATGGGAACCCGTGGCAGTGCATTCTGTATGGGCATAGAGTGTCATGCTTTGGTTGTGTGATGCTGTCTTCTTTGGTATCTGTTGACCCCATAAACCTAACCTGGTAATTGCTAAATCTCTTTGCTGATTCTTCACAATAAAGTGGATCTGAACTCCTGCACAGGACAGAAGGAAAGCCTAGATAAATGCACACTGTATGTATGTAGAGAGTTTAGCCTGTCTAATTCCCCTTCATTTGTGTCTGATCACAAGTTGTAATTGATCTCTCCCTGTGTCACCTGACTGCCACGGCAGATACGCTCATTTGAAAGCACTGGATGTTCACAATATGGAAGAGAAATAGGAAGTAGAAACAGTGCAGAGTTATTGCAGGATTTGTATCAGCTGCAGCAAAGACCTTTTTTCTTTATAGGTTATTATGATGTTGTGTATCTGTTAGAGCAGAGAGGAAGTTCTGAGTTCAGGTCCACTTTAACCTCCAACCCACCATGTTAATCTCATCTGGACATCTTTCTGTATCTTCCCTCACAACATTAACCCCCTCTAGACACCAAACCCTAACCTTACCTTTCAAAGTTATATCCTTCAGTGATGCAAACCTTCTCTGTCTGACCCTGATTCTCCTCCCTTCTTCCCCATACAATCTGTCATCAACCACTTCCTGATGATTAACTCTAACCTGCTACCTAATGCTAATCCCTGACTGAAGCCCATCTCTAACCTTCTCACTGACCATGCAAAGCTCAGCTCTTCTTACCCTTTTCATTAACACTACCCCTAACAGATAGTCTTGATCCCTGGCACTGAATCCACCCTCCCTTGCAAGTAATTCCATTATCAACCTTCTGATAATATCCTTCGAAGTCAGCAGCATCAGCTATAGTGCTGGTGCCCAAACCATCCATCCTTGGCATTCAACTATTGTCGAGCACCAGTGCCAAATTTTCCATACTAAAATATCTGCTTCAGTGTGGAGGCTGCCGTCACACTGATGTTTTTGCTTCAGTACTGTAGTTTAAGACCCTCACCTGTGAATAAAGATGGTAAATTCCACATCCTTCTCATTACAGGTTTTTGTTTGAACATCTGAAAAGATTAGTTTTTCCTTTAAATGAAGCCTGAATTGAGAGGCATGTAGGTGTATCCATCTTTATTCTCTTTTAAAAATGCTTCTTGTCTGGCTGTTGGGCTGGTATTCTGCTTCTGCTACCTTCTTCTGAGCTCCTGCATGTATGTAGATCAGCTGTTCTTTCTGACCCTGCTGGCAGCACGCTTGTTCCTTGTGTATGCATGGAACTACTGAACCGAAAAGAAACAGCATCACAGCCAGTCACATGGTATTTTTAAAAGGAAATGAAGAAGGCTGCCTCCATGTTTCTACTAGTGCAGGTTCCTTTAAGTATTATTATTTTTAGTGGGTGGAATAACACGTAGGCTGGTATAAATGAATCAAAACCATTACCAGGATCTCAAATTTTGAGGGAAACTGTTAAGTGCATGGGAACTTCAAAGTGTGGCGCCACTTTTGGTTTAAAAAAGACCTTTCTAATCCAGTTTCTACCCAGTTATTATTTTTTTAAAGAGAACCTGAGATGAAAAGAAAACAAAAAAGTATACATACCTGGGGCTTCCTTCGGCCCTCTCTGGCCTGATTGCTCCCCCGGCGCTATCTTCCGCCTCCTGGACCTTCCGTAAGGGCTCCCGGTATCTTGTCCAGTCGGGGCTTACTGCGCATGCCTGGCCCACCGCACTCCCATTGCCGGGAGCTTTCTGTGCTTGCACAGTTCTACTGTGCAGGCGCAGGACTTTCCTGGCCATGGGAGCAAGACAGGGGAGTGCACACAGCCGTGCTGCGTATGCACCGACTGTCTGAAGTTACTGGGAGCCCTTACAGAGGACGATGGCGCAGAGGGAGCGATCAGGCTGGAGGAATCCCCAGATATGTATAATTTTTATTTTGTTTTCATCTCTAGTACACTTCAAACTTCCAGTATTGATGTCAACTTGCAACGTTGATGACAATTCACTGTGTTCTATGAAGTTTTTAGGTGTACAGGGTGCTGCAGAAGGAGTTAGAGCTTTCACTCTTTATCAGCTGTCATCTGGTGACCAACAAAACACTATTAGTATTCAGCATTGACAGTTGGCCTCTGCTAGGGATTATGGGAATTATGTGTCCCAATAGCCATTTGGTGCAGGAACAAGTGTCAATCCCTCCCACTAATTGTTTCACTGAGAGAATTATGTAATTGGGTAGTCAAGCTTTATTTTTCTATGTTTTAATGTGAACCTAATTAGGAGTCAGAAAGGTATAGGGGAAGTCTTCTGGGAGATCAGATTTCTTTGTTAATACATTGAAGAAACCTGAAGTCCCATGTTACATTCCCTACTAGGGAGACATTGCAATAGTCTTAGCAAGCATGAGCACATAAAAAGTGAAGACCTGGAATGTTTTTTTCCACAAATCCTTGAAATGTGTAGAGCTAACCTGGAGATGATTGCACCTTTCTTGAACAAAAGTGGCGTTTCATTTGAAATCTAAGCTCCCCTCAGTGACCACACATTGCCATTCTTTGAGGACCATACAAATAAGCCTGTAGCTGAGATATACCCAAGGTTTCCTGAGGCATGAATCTGCCGTATCTTATGCTCCTCTTTATTCTGTTCTCTTCCACCAGCTGATCTACATGATGGCAACCACATATAACTATGCCGTTTTGAAGTTTAAGAGTCGGGAGGATTGCTGCACTAAATTCTAACCTTAGTCACAGCAGTAGAGAGACTGTATTTGTTGTAGCTTAAACTACCACTGACACCCTGGACTAAATCTCAGTCTAGCATTTCAAATTTTTCTATGAATTTTTCTTTTCTTTTTTTTTTGTGTGTGTATATAGGCAGACTTAATAACAGATTAATAAAGCTATTGGATGAGGTCTGGCTAAATTCTGTTACAGCTTTAGAAGCACATTGATTTTGGCATAGCGTAGTGACCTCTGTCATACGGCTGTTCAGCTTTGCTTGGCTGCTGCTGCACAGTTACACATATTGGTGACAGAGGGCGATCAGGGTGAGGGATGAATTTTTATTGCCAAACACCAATATACTGGCTACACGGACACATTTTTACGAGTTTTTACTAACACATAACAGAGTTCTAATTTGCCTTTATGCTCCAGATAACAAACTTGAGCCTTTTTTTTATTTTGAAAACCAGTGTTGTACAGGTTATATAATAGTAACAGTAATTTATTAGCCAGATCTCAGTTAAAAAAAATATATATACAAAAATGAGAGGCTTATAAGCCCTTGACCACTAAACTGAAGTCAAGTTTAATTTGCAAGTACTGGAGGCCCAACTGGCTATATGAGCAAGAAAAGAGGAGGTGATGGAAAGTTTGCCAGGCAGTACAGAAAAGCAAGTGTATTGTGTGACGCAGTAATCACTGGATACAAGGCTCTTTATTGACCTGGAAGTTTGAAAGAAGAATATGAGCACTAGCAATGGATTCATTTTTTTATAACGTATTTTTGTAGTTGAATAAAATGGCAATAAACACTAATTTGTGGACTGCATGCTTCTGTTCATAAACCCATTACCCCCACAGTCTGTGTAATATATGATGAGAAAATCTATTTAACGGACCACATGTTTTCTATTTTAGTATGTCCTGAAATTGTATTTTTTCCTCACCTGTGTATCAATAATAGAATATTTTGTTTCTTTATATAAATGTTCTACACAGAGTAAAAAATAAAAACTCTATTTGTTTCATTTACTTTTGTTTTTGCGGAGTGGTTTGTTGCTCTAACCACCTTACAAACAAGTTGTATAGCTTAATGTTTTCTCTGTTTACTAACTTTCTTTTCTTTGTTCTCTGTCTTAAAAGAACTCTTAGTCTAAACCTTTAAAAAAAATATATATATTAGATGCCAGCAATGGATTTTAATATATAATCTATTAACAGTATGGCGCAAGATGCTGTAGGGAGTTGAGTACGTTGTTTTCAATCAGGTTCTGGAAATTCAAAAGGATAAAAATTGATCTATATAAACTGAAAATTGTCAAGTGAAAAGCTCTCATTTTGATATCATGAGACATAGGCCTCAATTCACTAAGCTTTATCAAACACTTTATCGAACGTTTGATATTTTACCTTATGAGTAAAATCTAATTTTGAATTCACTAAAGTGTTATAGATTTATCCAGGGCTGTGGAGTCGGTACAAAAATCTTCCGACTCCAACTCCGACTCCTCAGTTTATGAAACCACGACTCCAACTCCGACTCTGGGTAACCAAAATGGCCCCGACTCCGACTCCTTAGTCTAATATTTAACAGGGCTGTGGATTTTGTACAAAAAGTACCCGACTCTGACTCCTCAGTTTATGAAACGACGACTCCGGGTGCCCAAAATTGCCCTGACTCCAACTACACAGCCCTGGATTTATCAAATGGTTTATCGATAAAATGTTCAAAAAATCTAGAACACCTTAGTGAATTCAAAATTAGATTTTACTCATGAGGTAAATTATTAAACGTTCGATAAAGTGTTTGATAAAACTTAGTGAATTGAGGCCATAGGGTTTCAATTTCTGGAGCTGGGAGAGCCACTAATGAGAAATTAGCTCATCTATGCCAGACTCCTAGTATAATTGTTTTCTTTGTGCCTCCACTTGCCTTCGATTAGTGAGAGGTGTGCTGTTTTTGTCCTACCCTATTGTTAAAGCCCAACATGTTCCCATTTTGGAAGGAGTGAGGAAAGGTTAGGTCCCCTCTACTGTGTCAGTGCAGGAAGAACAAGACAGCAGTGAAAGATGAGAGTTTTTTTTTCTTTAAAGCGCACCTAAAGTGAGAGGTATATGGAGGCTGCCATATTAATTTCCTTTAAAACAATACCAGTTTCCAGCCATCCTGATGACCATTTTAGCTGCAGTAGTTTCTGAATCAGACACCTGAAACAAGCATGCAGCTAATCTTGTTACATTTTACACATCTGATCTGCATGCTTGTTCAGGGGTTATGGCTAAAAGTATTACAGGAAGAGGATCAGCAGGACAGCCAGACTGAAGCAGGTCATTTTGGCGTGCTGCTACTCCTGACCTGGGCGCCACCATAGATGTGTGAGCAGTCATTCACCCTGTGCCCAACTGGGGGTGTATACATATGTAACTATGTCAGACCTGCATTGTTTAAAAGAAAACGGTCTCCATATCACTTAAGGTTTCCTTTAAGTGCTGTGTCTCCAATGGAGAGATTTACCTCACCTCATGTTCCAGTTGAAACTGTCACTGGAAATAGAAGTGAAGAAAGTTATTTCTGAAAAGAGCTGAGATAACATTAGAAACTTAAATAAGGCTCCATTTTCTTCTCTGTTCTAAATTAGAAGAAAATATTTATAAAGTGTTGGGCTTTAATAGTTGCAAAATACACATTTTTCGAATTGCTCACCATGTTTATCATATTGAATAGCAAACCTATACATTGAACATTTTATTTTTTCTTAAAAGAGGTGCTTTACTGAAAATGTTTGGCTTGGTGAGTTTTGATACAAACGATACTTAGTGGAGTTCTTCTTCTTTCATTTGGACACCATCCTATAGAAATTGCATGCTTGTCTACCGGTTAATTTTCACTAAAGAGTTAAAAAGCAAATTAACTCTTTATTTTTGTTTTATCATTAAACGACTGCTGCTTCTAGTACTCTAACAATCTGCTTGCTTTGCTTCTTTGACACGTTTACTAGCCACCGTGCTCACCCTTCTCTTGCAGATCCACTTCCTCATGATTCTGGCTTCTAATTGGGCCTACTTAAAGGATGCAAGCAAAATGCAGGCCTACCAAGACATTAAAGCTAAAGAAGAGCAAGAACTTCAAGACATACAGTCACGGTCCAAAGAACAACTCAATTCTTACACATAAAACATTAACAGCATGAGAAGCGGTAGCCTTTGTGACTAATCAATTAATGCAGAAGTGTACAATTTCAACAACAAAAAAAATACAGTTCTGGACATGAGTTTGTACAGTTTAAACAAATTACAGTGAGTAAAAATTGTTTAAGCTTTTTCCCTCACATTTCAATCTCAGGCATTTTTGAAAGGAAGCCCGTTAATACATAGGTGCTTACTTTCCCTTTGGAATATACCATTCCGAATGGGGGTGGGACGCAGAACTCAGTTGCTGGGTTGAATACTTGGTCTGCATACCAAACACATGAATTTAAAATAATTATACGGTACTCAAAATGTCTAGATTAATGAAGGAATCCAAGTTTTCCACCATAAAGGTTTTTGTTTTTTTTTCTCAATCAAATCATTAACCCAGCCTTGTACATACATCCATATGCACATACTTGTGTGCCTCAAGCTGTGAAATATTCAGATTTATCAGAGCATCAAGGGAGGAACTGGCTCAATTTTTGGTCAACATGGAACATTTCCTCTGCATCAAGGCACAACCACTTCCATAGCATTCTCCCCTTTAGCAGTTTATAAGTACGATCTTTCAATAGTGTTAGTCTAAAGTTATGAAAAATAAAAAAAATTCCAGTGGTGCATTGACGATATAGTATTACATTGTTGCTGTAGGTCCTTCAATCTTCTGTGGTTAATTGTGATTATTTTTGACAGTTGCACTTCCTAAAAACATTAAAATAAAAATAAAAAAAAATGAAAATGTGAAATGTAGACGGTACTGATTTAGAAAAACAATGCCCAGTCTACCTGATGACTAAAATGTGAACAGACAGTGTTCAGGTATTTTTGTTTGGTTACAATCCTGGAAGGATTTTTTTTCTTTTTCTTTTGACAAGTTAAAATTATGGTACGTAGAGAAAATGTAACATAATAGCTTAGCTATTTCGTTAAAGCCAATGCATGAAAAACTTGTAATTATTTCTACTGCAATGCAGGTGATTGTTTTAGCCCAGTGTCCTGATGTATGGATAATGACGGCGATGTCTTAATTTTTTTCTATTTTGTGTAGTTGATGGAAGTTTTCCTTTGATTTCCTGTTTAGTGTTATATTTTTATGTAAAAAAACAAAAATAAAGCATTACCTTTTGCTATGTATAAATTTTTGTAACCTAACAGTGAATCAATATTTTCTATCAGTGCCAAGGGCTTCCTGTAGTTATATCCAAGTGTTATAATAAATATTTGTAGATAAATCTAGTGGTTTTGTGATGATTTTAAATTGCATTTCTTTGTGTGTACAACATGAATTTGAAGAGAGAGAGGTCTATCAAAACCATATTTAAGGGTTTAAGTGTTTCTGCATACAGTGGGCTTGATTCACAAAAGTGTTAACTGATAGCACGGCCATTTCCGCGTGAATTTTCGTGTTGCGCGCGATCACGAATTTTCACGCAAAACGATAACGTTTCATGTGAAAATTCGCATTTGCACGCAAAAACAGTATAGTTTTGCGTGAAAATTTGCGATCGCGTGCAACACGAAAATTCGCGCGAAAACGGCCGTGCTATCAGTTAGCACTTTTGTGAATCAAGCCCAGTGTCTCACAAAAGCGAGTACACCTTTTACATTTTTGTAAATATTTTATATCTTTTCAAGGACAACACTGAAGATATGACACTTTGACACAATGTTGAGTAGTCGGTGTACAGCTTGTATAACCGTGTAAATTTTCTCTCACATCAAAATAAAACACTCAACCACTAATGTCTAAACCACAAGCAACAAACGTGAGTACACTTTCGTAGATAGATAAAGGTGACCAGACTCAAACTTGAGTCTCCAGGAGTGCAGCTAGCCCAAATGGCAGAGGAGAGGGGAAACTAGCAAATCAGACAGAACGCAGCGCACATCCAGATAAAATCTTTATTCCAAAATTCTTAAAATGACATCAATAACCCCATCAGCTGGGAGAGAGAGTTACAAGATGATGCATACCTCTGGTAAATTAGATCTTTTCCCTCCCGGAGGTCGATGCTCCATAGGCCTCAATTCACTAAAGACAGTTCAGTAAAATCATTTTGGTAGGTAAAATACCGCATTTGGTATTTTACACTTTTTTTTCCCAAATTCACTTAAGACTTTCTACATGAAGCAGAAGCTTGGTAATTTACAGAACATGTTTCAATTCACTAAGCCCTGCTTGGTAAGTGTCACTTATTAGCTATGGAGCAGGTCAGTGGTGAGTCAGGGTTTTTTTTCCAGTGTATCTCACACATCCCTTAACCACTTGAGGACCCACCCTTTACCCCCCCTTAAGGACCAGCGCTGTTTGTTTGGATCTGTGCTGGGTGGGCTCTGCAGCCCCCAGCACAGATCCGTGGCCACACAGAGCGATCAGATCGCCCCCCTTTTTTCCCCCCTATGGGGATGATGTGCAGGGGGGGTCTGATCGCTCCTACTTGCAGGCATTTTGCGGGGGGGGCACCTCAAAGCCCCCCCCCGCGGCGACATTCTCCCCCCTCCCTCTCCTACCTGCTCCCCCGGGAGATCTGGGCTGCACAGGACGCTATCCGTCCTGTGCAGCCAGTGACAGGCTGTCTTCTGTCACATGGCGGCGATCCCCGGCCGCTGATTGGCCGGGGATCGCCGATCTGCTTTACGGCGCTGCTGCGCAGCAGCGCCGTACAAATGTAAACAAAGCGGATTATTTCCGCTTGTGTTTACATTTAGCTTGCGAGCCGCCATCGGCGGCCCGCAGGCTATTCACGGAGCCCCCCGCCGTGATTTGACAGGAAGCAGCCGCTCGCACGAGCGGCTGCTTCCTGATTAATCAGCCTGCAGCTGGCGACGCAGTACTGCGTCGCTGGTCCTGCAGCTGCCACTTTGCCGACGCACGGTATAAGCGTGCGGTCGGCAAGTGGTTAAAGAGACTCCGTAACAAAAATTGCATCCTGTTTTTTATCATCCTACAAGTTCCAAAAGCTATTCTAATGTGTTCTGGCTTACTGCAGCACTTTGTACTATCACAGTCTCTGTAATAAATCAATGTATCTTTCCCTTGTCAGACTTGTCAGCCTGTGTCTGGAAGGCTGCCAAGTTCTTCAGTGTTGTGGTTCTGCTATGCACTCCCCCCTCAGGGGGGAAAGAAACACACAAATGATCTCTTGAGATTCAAAAGGAAGGCTGTATACAGCCTGCTTGTGTATGAATGTATTTTCTATGTGCGGACATACTGTACATCAACCTACTTCCTGTTTTGGTGGCCATTTTGTTTGTTTATAAACAAACTTTTTAAAACAGTTTTTAACCACTTTTAATGCGGCGGGGAGCGGCGAAATTGTGACAGAGGGTAATAGGAGATGTCCCCTAACGCACTGGTATGTTTACTTTTGTGCGATTTTAACAATACAGATTCTCTTTAAGATGTGCTGCAGCCACCAGAGAAGCTCTTCTGTATAACAGTATACAAATTTTCACATCTAAAGAGATGCAGAAAAGCCTCAAAATGTCGCCTTCCCCTGCTCTGCTACAGTGAATACCTGCCTTCCACCATGTCAGATCAAATCAGCTTGAGAAGCAGGGCTGTGTGGATCTCCCTGTTGGTTGCCTGGGTCTCCCCTATTGGCTGTCTGTCAAAGTTACAACATGGAGGGAAAGTTACTGGCTGGTAAGAGTAGGAGAAAAATATTGAACACTTTTGCCTGATTTACCAAATGCGTAAGTAAATCTTTGTGAATTGCAATTTCTTGACTAGAGATGTCGCGAACCTCCGATTTTTGGTTCGCGAACCTTCGCGGAAGGTTTGGTTCGCGGAAAAGTTCGCGAACCGCAATAGACTTCAATGGGGATGCGAACTTTGAAAAATAGAAAAAATTATGCTGGCCACAAAACTGATGGAAAAGATGTTTCAAGGGGTCTAACACCTGGAGGGGGGCATGGCGGAGTGGGATACAAGTCCCGGGGAAAAATCTGGATTTGACGCAAAGCAGCGTTTTAAGGGCAGAAATCACATTGAATGCTAAATTGCAGGCCAAAAGTGCTTTCAAACATCTTGCATGGGTATACATCAATCAGGGAGTGTAATTAGAGTTCTGCTTCACACTGACACACCAAACTCACTGTGTAACGCACCGCAAACGGCTGTTTGCGTAGTGACGGCCGTGCTGGACTGGTGCGCACCGTGGCCAGAGTGTAGGCCGTGGCGTTTTTCAAGCCCATATGGTCGCCGGGCTGTGGTAGCTCAATGATAGAACAACAGTGACTGTCCAGCTGATCAAATTTGGTCTGACCACAATGAAGCAACGACCTTCTTATCTTTTGTGTGCCACCCCCACCCGAGACACTCAAATAGCACATGTACATGCCTTTTATTTGTTGCAGCCGCCGGCAGTGCAGCCAGAAAAATTAGGCAGGCATGTACACGCACCAGAAAAACTAGTGTAGTGGCCGCTGCTAGCAGCGGCCTTAAAAATTCAGGAATCCGCCTAGAGTCCTGGACCCCGTTGGTGGTGGCGGAGAAGGCAAGCGGCCTACAGGCAGAGATGCTGTGTGTGGGGACTGACTTAGTCTTCGGTCCTGCAGTAGCCCTCCGTGATCCATTCCTGATTCATTTTGATAAAGGTCAGGTACTGAACACTGTTGTGACTTAGGCGACTTCTCTTCCCAGTAACTATAGCTCCAGCTGCACTGAAGGTCCTTTCTGACAGGACGCTTGTGGCAGGGCAAGAGAGAAGTTGTATGGCAAATTGGGACAGCTCTGGCCACAGGTCAAGCCTGCGCAACCAGTAGTCCAAGGGTTCATCGTCGCTTTTCGCAGTGTCTACATCCACACTCAAGGCCAGGTAGTCGGCTACCTGCCGGTTCAGGCGTTGGTGGAGGGTGGATCCGGAAGGGCTATGGCGAGGAGTTGGACTAAAGAATGTCCGACATCACCCTGAGATCGCTGGAGCGTCCTGTCCTTGCCTGCGTGGACTTGGGAGGAGGAGGGTTACTGCCAGTGGTACCTTGATTGCGTTGTGCAGCCACATCACCCTTAAACGCATTGTAAAGCATCATCGACAGCTTGTTCTGCAAGTGCTGCATCCTTTCGGGCTTCTGTTGAGTTGGTAACGGGTCCGCCACTTTGTGCCTGTACCGAGGGTCTAGTAGCGTGGCCACCCAGTACAGGTTATTCGCCTTGAGTTTTTTGATACGGGGGTCCCTCAACAGGCTGGACAACATGAAAGAGGACATCTGCACGAAGCTGGATACAGACATACTCTCCATCTCCTCTTGCTCTTCCTCAGTGACGGGACGCAACGCCCCTTCCTCCCCCCAGCCACGAACAATACCACGGGAACGTGGAGCAGCAGAAGCCCCCTGTGACGGCTGCCGCGGTTGTTCTTCTTCCGCCGCCTCTTCCTCCTCCACAGAAACACCTTCCTCAATATCACCATCATCAGAGTCTGACTCCTTTCCTTCCCCACACGACGACTCCTCTTCCTCCTCCTCCTCCCCCCTCTGTGCTGCCGCAGGTGTTGTGGAAACATCGGGTTCGGATGTAAATCGCTCCCACGACTCCTGCTGCGGTAACTGTTCTCGTTCACGCTCCTCCACAGCTGTATCCACCACTCTACGCACGGCACGCTCCAGGAAGTAGGCGTAGGGGATCAAGTCGCTGATGGTGCCCTCATCGCGACTCACCAGTTTGGTCACCTCCTCAAAGGGCTCCATGACCCTGCATGCATTTCGCATCAGTGTCCAGTTGTTGGGCCACAACATCCCCATCCTCCCATATTGTGTCCTTGTACTGTAATGATACAGGTACTGGGTGACGGCTTTCTCCTGGTCTAGCAGGCGAGAGAACATCAGCAGGGTGGAATTCCAGCGAGTTGGGCTATCGCAAATCAGGCGTCTCACCGGCAAGTTGTTTCTACGCTGAATGTCCACAAAGCGTGCCATGGCCTTGTAAGAGCGCCTGAAATGCCCACACAACTTCCTGGCCTGCTTCAGGACGTCCTCTAAGCCTTGGTACTTGGACACAAATCTTTGCACGACCAGATTCAGCACATGTGCCATACAGGGTATGTGTGTCACCTTTCCCAAATTCAACGCAGCAATGAGATTGCTGCCGTTGTCACACACCACGTTGCCGATCTCAAGCTTGTGCGGGGTCAGCCATTGCTCCACCTGTTTGTTAAGAGCAGCCAGGAGAGCTGCTCCAGTGTGACTCTCCGCTTTCAGGCAAGACATGTCTAACACTGCCTGACATTGTCGTACCTGGCATGCAGCATAGGCCCTGGGGTGCTGGGGCTGTGTAGCTGGAGAGGAGATCGCGGCACCAGCCAAGGAGGAGGAGGAGGATGACTACAGCGAAGCGGTGGTAGCAGGTGGAGAGGAGGTGGCTGGAGGCCTGCCTGCAAGCCGTGGAGGTGTGACAAGTCGGTCCGCTGCGCAGCCACGTACTCCCTGCTTGCTGCCATCGGTCACCAGGTTGACCCAATGGGCTGTGTATGTAATGTAGTGGCCCTGCCCGTGCTTGGCAGACCAGGCATCCGTGGTCAGGTGGACCCTTGACCCAACGCTGTGTGCCAGAGATGACACCACTTGCCTCTCAACTGCACGGTACAGTTTGGGTATGGCCTTTTGTGAAAAATAATTGCGGCCTGGTATCTTCCACTGCGGTGTACCATTGGCCACAAACTTACGGAAAGCCTCCAACTCCACCAGCTTGTATGGTAATAGCTGGCGAGCTAATAGTTCCACCACGCCAGCTGTCAGACGCCGGGCAAGAGGGTGACTGGCAGACATTTGCTTCTTCCGCTCAAATACTTCCTTCACGGACAGCTGGGTACTGCTGTGGGCAGTGTGGGTACTGCTGTGAGGAGAAGGAACCGCTGAAGGGAAAGAGGCGGTGTGGAGGAGGGTGGCTGTGAAGGTGCACGGGAGAAAGTGGATGAGGACGATGCACCTGAAGGAGGAAGAGGAGAAGGAGGGTGGCTTGTCTTTTGAGGGGTGCTGCTTTTCCTCAGGTGTTCTTGCCATAGCTGTTTGTGCCTTCTCTCCAGGTGCCTTCGTAAGGCACTTGTCCCTACGTGAGAGTTGGCCTTTCCACGGCTCATTTTTTGCTGGCAGACGGCTTTGCTCCGATCTGAGACACACACGTGAAAAAATTTCCAAACCGCTGAGCCCCACTGGGGTGATGGCGCTACGGTGGCATCAGCAGCTGATGTTGAAGGGCATGTTTGCTGGCTGGCCATAGCTGGCAATACATGGCGCCAGACACTGCCCCCAGCTGTTTCGGAGGATGAGCTCCCTCTGCTTCTATCATGGAGTCGTCTCCTCCTACTCCTCTCTGACTCCCCTCTGAACTGTCCCCCTGGTCATCTCCTCTACCGGGAACATACGTGGTATCCGTATAATCGTCATCATAATCCTCCTGGCCAGCTTTGCTTTCCTCAGACACATCCTCAACTGCACCAACTTCAGGTGGTTCATCATCCCTCTCCTCACACGTTACGTCCATACTATCGCCACCTAACTCAGACGTATGAGGTGGTGTACCTGCGCCTTCTTCTTGTTGTTGCAGTAGTGGCTGGGAATCAGTGATTTCACCACCACCACCAAATAACTCCTGCGAAGTGTCAAATGCAGCGGATGTGGTGCTTGTTGTAGCGCTGGTGGCTGCGGGAGATGAGGTGTTCTGTGTTAAATAGTCAAGCACGTCCTGTTCTTGGGAAGTGATGGAACGTGCCTTCTTCTAAACACTATATTTTGGGCCAGGTCCGCACGAAATCACAGCAACACCACCTCGCACAGACCTGCCGGTGCCTGGTGGCCTTCCTCTGGGTTTGCCTCTTCCTCTACCTGGTTTGTCCATTTTGTCCATCTCGGGTGGATGCTAGGTATATGCAGTGAGGTGGGTTCACTCAACACAACAGGTAGTTGGATGCAGTGAGCTGGGTTCACTGAACCATAAAGGTACTTAGATGCAGTGAGGTGGGTTCACTCAACACAACAGGTAGTAAGATGCAGTGATGAGGTGGGTTGAGTGAACACAACAGGTACTGCAGTATATGCAGTACTGGGTAGTACAATGTGCAGCTCCCTGTCACACACACAGGTAGTCACTGAATGTGCTGGGCTGCTGGCAGTGGCACACACACTATCAATTAGCAAGGCTGTGCATGCAACAAAAGTGTCAGTTTGACACACAGAAAAAAAAAACGTACAGGATGAGCTCTGAAAGCAATAACAATCAGCCAGGAGCAAGATAAGCAGCCAAGAGCCTAACTAATCTGTCCCTAGAAGAACAAGTCTGCAGCAGCTGTCCCTAGTATGTCTCTAGCAGGCACACGAGTGAGTGTAATGGCCGGCGAGCGTGCCTTATAGAAGGGGGGGTGGGGCTCTAGGGCTTAGTGTAGCCTGAATGGCTACAATGTGCCTGCTGACTGTGATGCAGAGGGTCAAAGTTGACCCTCATAGTGCATTATGGGGCGAATCGAACTTCCGCAAAAGTTCGCCTGGTGCAGGCGAACGCGAACCCCCAAAGTTTGCCTGGAACCGTTCGCAGGCGAACCGTTCGCTACATCTCTATTCTTGACATTTCTCAAGGCATTTAACACACAAGTGGGAAATTTACCTCACTAGTCGGTAATTCTAATTTTCTGTGTGGTAATATGTTTAGTGAATTGGAATTTGGGAAGGTGATTGGTAAAATCAGCTGTTTTCAGCATTACCAAATGCAATAATGCTTAGTGAATTGAGGCCTTAGTGTTATAAGGTCTCAGGTTTGAATGGGGAGCAGGTGTGTTAAATTTGGTGTTGTCACTTTCACGTACTGGTCACTGGAAGTTCAACATGGCACTTCATGGCAGAGAACTGAAACTTAAAAAAATAGACCTTCTTTAATATAGCCTAGGCTATAACCAGATTGCCAACACCTTGAAACTGAACTTCAGCGTGGTGACCAAGTGGTTTAACAGGAGAGGTTCTACTCAGAAACCGGCCTTCCCATCATTGTTCAAAGAAGTTGAGTGCACGTAGTCAGCATAATATATCCAGAGGTTGGCTTTTGCAAATGGTATAAGTGCTGGCAGTATTTCTTCAGAGGATGAAGGGGTCAGTTTGTCAGTACTTGGTCCATGTGCTGCACACTGCATCAAATTGGTCTGCATAACGGTCATGCCAGAAGGAAGCCACTTCTAAAGATGATGCAAAAGAGAGCCTACAAATGGTTTACTGAAGAAAAGACCACGTCCCATGGTCTGATGTGACCAAGACAAAAATAAACCTATTTGGCAGCAACCAGATGAAGAAAATAATAAATGTCTTACCTATGGTCAAGCATGGTTGTGGGAGTGTCATGATTTGGGGCTGCATGAGTGCTGCCGGCACTGGGAAGCTACAGTTCATTGAGGGAACCATAATTGCCAACATGTACTGTTACATACTGAAGCAGAGCAATGATCCCCTCTCTTCGGAACCTGGGCCCCAAGGCAGTATTCCAACATAACACTAAACACACTTACAAGATGACCACTGCCTTGCTAAATAAATTGGTAACTGTGCTGGACTGGCCAAGCAGGTCTCCCGAACGAAAACCTACTGAGCATCTGTGGGGCATACTCTAACAGAAGGTGGAGGAGTGCATGGTCTCTAATCCACCTGCTTAGTGATGTCGTCATGGAGCATTGATGCAGTATTCCAGTAGCAATCTGTGAAGCTCTACACCTATTTATAAGAAGTGTACGGTACATTTGTACCAGATTGAAATGTCAAATTATGATCTCTAATGCTGATGTTGCCTATGATGGGCAGTAAAAATTGTATAGAACTGACAGGTTTTGGAGAAGTGCATCTCCTAGGGGATGCTTAGGTTTTTCTTTATTTTTAAAAACACTTACTTAAAGGGAATATCCAGGCAAATAAAAAGTTTCACTTACCTGGGGTTTCTACCAGCCCCATGCAGCCATCCTGTGCTCTCGTAGTCAATCACTGCTGCTCCAGTCCCCCGCTGTCAGCTTGCCGACCTCGGAGGTCGGTGGGTCGCTTGCGTACATTTTTATGCATTCCCCCTAGTGCAGGAACAGTAACACATACATTTTTACGCGTTAGTGGTTCCATGCATAAAAATGTACGCATGGAACCACTAACGCGTAAAAATGTATGCGTTACTGCACTAGGGGGAATGCGTAAAAATGTACGCAAGCGGCCTGCCGACCTCCGAGATTGGCAAGCGGACAGCGGGGGAATGGAGCAGCAGTGATTGACTACGAGAGCACAGGATGGCTGCATGGGGCTGGTAGAAGCCCCAGGTGAGTAAAACTTTTTTTTTTTTTTTTTGCCTGGATATTCCCTTTAACAACAGATGCTCAATCCAACTGCCAAAATAGTGTGCAAGTAGGGAGACAGGCTGGCATCTTTGTATACATCCTTTCCAGGGAATGCTAAAAAAAAAAATAATAATAATAATAATAAAGGTTACCATGAGAATCCAGTATGAAGATATGGACTAGTCCAAAACCTGTCAGGTCTGCCTACTGCAAGCAATAGCAACATAGGAGAAAAGCAATTTATAGTACATTTTACTCTGGAAGAAATGTATTGTATTTTTCTGCATGTAACACGTTCCAGACTATGGATTAGAGGACAAAAACCATGGTAAAAAAAACAACTAAACCTGGTGCATCCATTGTCCAGGAGCGTCTTGTAGACGTTCTCTCTCGATTACTGTGTCCTCCTGTGTCCCGTTCTGTCCCTGTGCCGTCCTCTGCCCCCCGTGTGTCCTTCTTTTGCCCCTCTCATGTGTCCACCTCCACTCTCCCTTTCTGTCCTCAGAGACCTCTCTTACTATTCCCCTAGTGCAGGCTTCTGCTGATCACGTCATCAGCAGAAGCCTGCACTAGGGGCACAGAGAGAGATGGGAGAGGTTTCTGATCACTGATGGAGCCATGGATGAGGTGAGCCATGCTGCATATGCTTATACACTGGGAGCGGAGGAGGACATGGGGAGAATACATTGCGGCGGGTCAGGGGTTTGTATCGATGGCGTTCGTAAATCGGAGACTCCCTGTATTTGGCATATAAGATACAGGAACTTTTTCTCCCCATTTTTGGGGAGAAAAAGTGTCTTATATGTGGAAAAATATGATGCTTCCTATACGTACATGAACACATGTATTTATTTTTTTTCACAAAAGTGGTCCTTTAAGTGCTGGAAAAATGGTGGGCACACAAAATATTAACACTTTGGGCAGAACATTCTTTGCTTAGGGGGGTACTCACTTTTGTTGCCAGCAGTCTAGACCATTAGTTTAGACCAGGGGTAGGGAACCTTGGCTCTCCAGCTGTGAAGGAACTACAAGTCCCACAATGCATTGCAGGAGTCTGACAGCCACAGTCCTGATTAATAAAGGCAAATGCATGCTGGGATTTGTAGTTTTATCACAGCTGGAGAGCCAAGGTTCCCTACCGCTGCTTTAGACATTAACCACTTCACAACTGAGGGGTTTTACCCCTGGAGCACCAGAGCAATTTTCATCTTTCAGCGTTCCTTCCATTCATTCTTTCATTCATCCATAACTTTATCATTACTTATCGCAATGAAATTAACTATATTTTGTTTTTTTCACCACCAAATAGACTTTCTTTAGGTGGGACATTATGCCAAGAATTATTTTATTCTAAATGTGTTTTAATGGGAAAATAGGAAAAAATGTTGGAAAAAAAATCATCATTTTTCAGTTTTCGGCCATTATAGTTTTTAAAGCATGCTACTGTAATTAAAATCCATGAAATTTATTTGCCCATTTGTCCCGGTTTTTACACCATTTAAATTATGTCCCTATCACAATGTTTGACGCCAATATTTTATTTGGAATTAAAGGTGCATTTTTTCAGTTTTGCGTCCATCCTTAATTACAAGCCCATAGTTTATAAAGTAACAGTGTTATACCCTCTTAACATAAATATTTAAAGAGTTCAGTCCCTAAGGTAACTATTAATGGGTTTTTTTATTGTAATTTTTAATTTCTTTTTATTACAAAAAAAATGTAAAACAAAATTATAATGTAAAACTTTATATTTTTTTTTTATATGAAAAATGTTTTTAGAGGTAGTTTTACTATTTGGCCACAGTTATTTTTTTTGCATGCGTCCTGTAAGCATAGGAAGTACGTTTACAGGAAGTGCAATGAGGCTGGGAAACTTTTATTTATTTATTTTTTCCTCACAATGATCGCGCTGCTTCTCATAGAAGCAGCCGATCATTGCTGGGGGGCTTAGATCAACGAACGGGAATGGTTTTTCCCGTTCATTGATCTCCGAGCGGGTGGCTGCGTGCGCGGACAGCGGCGGGGGTGCGTGTATCTACGCTCCTGGTGGGAAAAGGATCTTAAAAAGAGCGTAGATACACAATACTGCGGTGGTAAAGTGGTTAATGGCTGTGTTGACTTATTTTGATGGGACAGCAAATTTGCACTGTAATACAAGCTGTGCACTGACTACTTTACATTGCATTAAAGTGTCATATCTTCAGTGCTGTTCCATGAAGAGATAATATTTACAGAAATGTTGTACTCCCTTTTGTGACATACTGTATATTGCATATTTTAGAAACCCATTTCTTGTACCAGCAGTCTCAGGTCCTTAAGGGGGCAGAGGCTGCTGGTACTTAAGTGGTTAATAAATATGTGATTGGATTTTGCTTTATGCTGATTGCTTACAACAGCAATAATCATAATAACCTTTAAACAGGGACATGCGCAGTAAGCTGAAAAAGTGTGTAGTACATGGAAAGCCCTCCATGGCAGGTCCACATTGACCATGACACAACATGGCTCCACCCTGGAATAGGAAACCTCCACTTAAAAAAATGTATAAATTCAAGACACCAAGTGTTAGGGCTGGAGGCCTGCCAAATATGTCCTAAGTCAACTCCTTGTTTTTTCAGTAACCCTCCAGGACAGGACTACAAACAAAAGCAAGGAATTGCCAACCATGGCAAGGACTCCTTCCTAAAGAACCTCTCTTCCAAACCCGTGATTCTCAAAAGAAGCACACACCACAACTCCTGCGGGGCCCCGCTTGCACACAGTTGGTGCAGACCAACTCCCCCCCCCCCTCCCCCCCCCCAAAGCCTGTGTGTGCATACACTAAAGCCTGTCTACCGTGGAGGTGCAGTAGGGGGCAGTTGTGTGTACACCTGTGTCCATGTGGTGCATAATTACAACTGTTTAGTTATAGAGTTGGGCCGAACCTCCGATTTTAGGTTCGCGAACTTTCGCGGAACGTTCGGTTCGCGTTAAAGTTCGCGAACCGCAATAGACTTCAATGGGGATGCGAACTTTGAAAAAAAAAAATAATTATGCTGGCCACAAAAGTGATGGAAAAGATGTTTCAAGGGGTCTAACACCTGGAGGGGGGCATGGCGGAGTGGGATACACGCCAAAAGTCCCCGGGAAAAATCTGGATTTGACGCAAAGCAGCGTTTTAAGGGCAGAAATCACATTGAATGCTAAATGACAGGCCTAAAGTGCTTTCAAACATCTTGCATGTGTATACATCAATCAGGTAGTGTAATTAAGGTACTGCTTCACACTGACACACCAAACTCACCGTGTAACGCACCGCAAACAGCTGTTTGTGTAGTGACGGCCGTGCTGGACTGGTGCGCACCATGGCGAGAGTGCAGGTTTTGGTGGCTTTACAGCCCATATGGTCGGCCTGGCTGATGTAGCTGAATGACAGAACAGTGACTGTCCAGCTGATCAAATTTGGTCTGACCACAATGAAGCAACGACCTTATTATCTTTTGTGTGCCCCCCGAGACACTCATCTAGGCGCCGGTCATTGCTTCATTGTGATACACAAGCCCCTTCACCACGGCAAGGTAATGATCACGAAGGGGAATGGGCGCATGTACATGCCTTTTCTTTTGTTGTTGCAGCTGCCCTCAGTGCAGCCAGAAAAATTAGGCAGTCATGTACACGCACCATAAAAATTATTACAGCGGCCGCTGCTAGCAGCGGCCTAAAAAATTCAGCAATCCGCCTGGAGTCCCGGACCCTGTTGGTGGTGGCGGAGAAGGTAGTGAAGCGGCCTGCAGGCAGACATGCTGTGTGGAGGGACTGGGAGCGACTTAGTCTTTTTGGGGCAGGCCAGACAGCCAGTCACACGGCGTGCAGGCAGAGATGCTGTGTGTGCGGGGACTGACTTAGTCTTGGGGCGGGCAGCAGCCCTCCGGGATCCATGCCTCATTCATTTTGATAAAGGTGAGGTACTTAACACTTTTGTGACTTAGGCGACTTCTCTTCTCTGTGACAATGCCTCCAGCTGCGCTGAAGGTCCTTTCTGAGAGGACGCTTGCGGCAGGGCAGGAGAGAAGTTGGATGGCAAATTGGGACAGCTCTGGCCACAGGTCAAGCCTGCGCACCCAGTAGTTCAAGGGTTCCTCATCGCTGTTCACAGCAGTGTCTACATCCACACTTAAGGCCAGGTAGTCGGCTACCTGCCGGTCGAGGCGTTGGTGGAGGGTGGATCCGGAAGGGCTACGGCGAGGCGTTGGACTAAAGAACGTCCGCATGTCCGACATCACCATGAGATCGCTGGAGCGTCCTGTCTTTGACTGCGTGGACACGGGAGGAGGATTAGTGGCAGTGGTACCTTGCTGGCGTTGTGCTGTCACATCACCCTTAAAGGCATTGTAAAGCATAGTTGACAGCTGGTTCTGCATGTGCTGCATCCTTTCCACCTTCCGGTGAGTTGGTAACAGGTCCGCCACTTTGTGCCTGTACCGAGGGTCTAGTAGTGTGGCCACCCAGTACAGCTCATTCCCCTTGAGGTTTTTTATACGGGGGTCCCTCAACAGGCAGGACAGCATAAAAGACGACATCTGCACAAAGTCGGATCCAGTTCCCTCCATCTCCTCTTGCTCTTCCTCAGTGACGTCACGTAAGTCAAACTCCTCCCCCCAGCCGCGAACAATACCACGGGAAGGTTGAGCAGCACAAGCCCCCTGCGACGCCTGCTGCGGTTGTTCTCCTGCCGCTGTCCCCTCCTCCTCCTCCTCCCCCAAAGAAACACCTTGCTCATCATCCTCTGAGTCTGACTCGTCTTCTGCACACGACCTCTCTTCTTCCTCCTCCTCCCCCCTCTGTGCTGCCGCAGGTGTTGAGGAAACAGCTGGGTCTGATGAAAATTGGTCCCATGCCTGTTCCTGCCATAACGGTTCCTGGTCACGCTCATTCGCAGCTTCATCCGCCACTCTACGCACAGCACGCTCCAAGAAGTACGCGTAGGGAATTAAGTCGCTGATGGTGCCCTCACTGCGGCTCACCAGGTTGGTCACCTCCTCAAACGGCCGCATGAGCCTGCATGCATTTTTCATCAGTGTCCAGTTGTCGGGCCAGAACATCCCCATCTTCCCAGACTGTTTCGTTCTACTCCAGTTGTAGAGGTACTGGGTGACGGCTTTCTTCTGTTCTAGCAGGCGGGAGAACATGAGCAGGGTCGAGTTCCAGCGAGTGGGGCTATCGCAAATGAGGCGTCTCACCGGCATGTTGTTTTTACGCTGAATTTCTGCAAATCGTGCCAAGGCTGTGTAAGAGCGCCTCAAATGCCCACAGAACTTCCTGGCCTGCTTCAGGACATCCGCTAAGCCAGGGTACTTTGCCACAAATCTTTGAACCACTAGATTCATGACATGTGCCATGCAGGGTATGTGTGTCAGCTTCCCCATATGCAAATCGGCAAGCAGATTGCTGCCGTTGTCGCACACCACGTTGCCTATCTCCAGGTGGTGCGGGGTCAGCCACTCATCCACCTGTTTCTTAAGAGCAGCCAGGAGAGCTGCTCCAGTGTGACTCTCCGCTTTGAGACAAGCCATGTCTAAGATGGCGTGACACCGTCGTACCTGGCATGCAGCATAGGCCCTGCGGAGCTGGGGCTGTGTAGCTGGAGAGGAGAACTGCCACTCAGCCAAGGAGGAGGAGGAGGACAGCGAAGAGCATGTAGCAGGAGGAGAGGAGGTGGCAGGAGGCCTGCCTGCAAGCCGTGGAGGTGTCACAATTTGGTCCGCCGCTTTCTGCTTGCCATCGTTCACCACCAGGTTCACCCAATGGGCTGTGTAGGTAATGTAGCGGCCCTGCCCGTGCTTGGCAGACCAGCCATCCGTGGTCAGGTGTACCCTTGACCCAACGCTCTTCGCAAGAGATGACACCACTTGCCTCTCAACTTCACGGTGCAGTTGGGGTATGGCCTTTCTCGAAAAATAACTGCGGCCTGGCATCTTCCACTGCGGTGTTCCGATGGCCACAAATTTACGGAAGGCCTCAGAGTCCACCAGCCGGTATGGTAACAGCTGGCGAGCTAACAGTTCCGCCACGCCAGCTGTCAGACGCCGGGCAAGGGGGTGACTGGCCAAAAGTGGCTTCTTCCGCTCAAACATTTCCTTCACGGACACCTGACTGCTGCTGTGGGCAGAGGAGCAGGAACCGCTCAAGGGCAGAGGCGGAGTGGAGGAGGGTGCCTGTGAAGGTGCAAGGGAGAAAGCGGCAGAAGCAGATGATGCACCTGAAGGAGGAAGAGGAGAAGGAGGGTGACTTTTCTTTTGTGTGCTGCTGCTGCTTTTGCTCAGGTGGCCATCCCATTGCTGTTTGTGCCTTTTCTCCAGGTGCCTTCGTAAGGCACTTGTCCCTACGTGAGTGTTGGCCTTTCCACGGCTCAATTTTTGTTGGCAGAGCGAACAGATGGCTTTGGTCCGATCTGAGGCACACACATTAAAAAATTTCCACACCGCTGAGCCACCCTGGGATGTGGGCACTATGGGGACCTCAGCAGCTGATGCTGAAGGGCAAGTTGGCTGGCTGTACATAGGTGGCGATACATGGTGCCGGACTCTGCCACCAGCTGTTTCTGACGAAGAGCTGCCCCAGCTTCTTTCAGCAACTTCTCTCCTCCTACTACTCTCTGACTCCCCCTCTGAACTGTCCCCCTCTTCATCTCCTCTATTGGCAACATACAGAGGATCCCTATTACCGTCATCATCGTAGTCATCCTGCCCAGCTTCGCTTGCCTCAGACAAATCCAAACTTGCACCATCAGTAGGTCCTTCATCCTCCTGACACGTTACATCCATAGTGTTGCCGCGTAACTCAGACATATTAGCTGGTGAAAATTCATCTGGCTGTAACAACAATGGCTGTGCATCAGTGATTTCAACACTAAATAATTCTTGCGAAGTGTCAAATGCAGCGGAAGTGGTGCTAGTAGTAGCGCTGGTGGCTGAGCAAGATGAGGTGTTCTGTGTCGCTAAATACTCAACCACGTCCTGACAATCTTGGGAGGTGATGGGACGTGCCTTCTTCCGAGCACTGTACTGTGGGCCAGGTCCACACGAAATTACATTTACACGACCTCGCGCAGACCTGCCGGGTGGCCTGCCTCTGCCACTACCTCTTCCTCTACCTGTTTTGTCCATATCGGGTATGCACGGAGTGGTATATCACACTGCGTGCACTCACGTAGGTAGGTGGGTTCACTTAACTGCACAGGTATGCGCACTGATGCGGTGGGTTCACTGAACAGTACAGGTATACAGTGGCAGGTTCACTGAACACAACAGGTATGCAGTGGCGGGTTCACTGAACAGGTATACAGTGGCGGGTCCACTGAACAGAACAGGTATACAGTGGCGGGTCCACTGAACAGAACAGGTATACAGTGGCGGGTTCACAGAACAGGTATGCAGTGGCAGGTTCACTGAACACAACAGGTATGCAGTGGCGGGTTCACTGAACAGGTATACAGTGGCGGGTCCACTGAACAGAACAGGTATACAGTGGCGGGTCCACTGAACAGAACAGGTATACAGTGGCGGGTCCACTGAACAGAACAGGTATACAGTGGCGGGTTCACAGAACAGGTATGCAGTGGCAGGATCACTGAACACAATAGGTATGCAGTGGCGTGTTCACTAAACAGGTATACAGTGGCGGGTCCACTGAACAGAACAGGTATACAGTGGCGGGTTCACAGAACAGGTATGCAGTGGCAGGATCACTGAACACAATAGGTATGCAGTGGCGTGTTCACTAAACAGGTATACAGTGGCATGTCCACTGAACAGAACAGGTATACAGTGGCGGGTTCACTGAACAGGTATACAGTGGCGGGTCCACTGAACAGAACAGGTATACAGTGGCGGGTTCACTGAACAGGTATACAGTGGCGGGTCCACTGAACAGAACAGGTATACAGTGGCGGGTTCACTGAACAGGTATACAGTGGCGGGTCCACTGAACAGAACAGGTATACAGTGGCGGGTTCACAGAACAGGTATGCAGTGGCAGGTTCACTGAACACAACAGGTATGCAGTGGCGGGTTCACTGAACAGGTATACAGTGGCGGGTCCACTGAACAGAACAGGTATACAGTGGCGGGTCCACTGAACAGAACAGGTATACAGTGGCGGGTCCACTGAACAGAACAGGTATACAGTGGCGGGTTCACAGAACAGGTATACAGTGGCGGGTCCACTGAACAGAACAGGTATACAGTGGCGGGTTCACAGAACAGGTATGCAGTGGCAGGATCACTGAACACAATAGGTATGCAGTGGCGTGTTCACTAAACAGGTATACAGTGGCGGGTCCACTGAACAGAACAGGTATACAGTGGCGGGTTCACTGAACAGGTATACAGTGGCGGGTCCACTGAACAGAACAGGTATACAGTGGCGGGTTCACAGAACAGGTATGCAGTGGCAGGTTCACTGAACACAACAGGTATGCAGTGGCGGGTTCACTGAACAGGTATACAGTGGCGGGTCCACTGAACAGAACAGGTATACAGTGGCGGGTCCACTGAACAGAACAGGTATACAGTGGCGGGTCCACTGAACAGAACAGGTATACAGTGGCGGGTTTACAGAACAGGTATACAGTGGCGGGTCCACTGAACAGAACAGGTATACAGTGGCGGGTTCACAGAACAGGTATGCAGTGGCAGGATCACTGAACAGGTATGGAGTGGCAGGATCACAGTACAGGTATGCAGTGGGCTGAGGGCTCACTGAACAGAACAGGTATGCAGTGGCAGGATCACTGAACAGGTATGGAGTGGCAGGATCACATTACAGGTATGCAGTGGGCTGAGGGCTCACTGAACAGAACAGGTATGCAGTGGCCGGATCACCGAACAGGTATGCAGTGGCAGGATCACAGTACAGGTATGCAGTGGGCTGAGGGCTCACTGAACAGAACAGGTATGCAGCCAGGAAGAAGTTAAGCCTAACTAATCTTTCCCTATATGAGAGACTGCAGCAGCTCGCCCTACTCTCACTAATGCAGGCACATGAGTGGCCGTAATGGCCGCCGCTGCCTGCCTTATATAAGGGGGGGTGGGGCTCCAGGGGCTAGTGTAGCCTAATTGGCTACACTGGGCCTGCTGACTGTGATGTAGAGGGTCAAAGTTGACCCTCAGTGCATTATGGGGCGAACCGAACTTCTACCCGCACGCGAACCACCTACGTTCGCACGAACCACGTTCGCCGGCGAACCGTTCGGCCCAACTCTATTTAGTTATAGATGCCTGGTGAGCTGCAGATATCATGTTTAGGTGATGTTATAGCTCCTGCTTTATATGCTTAGGACAAGGCAGCTGACCGTGTGGAGTGAATCAGTTTCTTCAGAGAATTCTGTATCCGCATTTTTGTATGCTTTATGGATACAAATTTGTATTTCATCTTGCAGTGGACTTGTTAACATTTTGTTACCCTAAATTGTCCTATTCTCTTCTTATAACATTCCAATTCAGTGGCTCCTGTATTGGCCTGAAAATGTGATTATTTTTGCCAGTGGCAGAATTTTTTTCAATATTTTTGAAAGATCAATATTGTAACTTTTCATGTGCTAAGATAGTAAGCTAGACCTCTACATTTAAATATGGGATGTTCTTTTGTTTGTTTCTGTCTGGGCTAACATGATCAATACTGGAAGCATCCATGGCTTCTCTATCAACATTGAGAGCAGAAGGGGAAACAAAGCTATGCCGGCCTGTCTAGAGCTATTAATATCAGTCATATCTGTGTCCCTTAGTTCTTGTAGCATTAGTGGGATTAACAGTATTGGAGGGAAGGCATATTCAGGGACCTTTTAAGATGAATTCCAGATCGGGCTAGAAGGAAAGTTTCTGCTATTTCCAAAATCTCCATGGCAAGACTGAACAACTTTTCTGCAGGGCTGTGGAGTCGGTACAAAAATCTTCCGACTCCAACTTAGACTCCTCAGTTTATGAAACCTCCGCCTCCAGGTACCCAAAATGGCTCAGACTCCGGGTACCCAAAATGGCTCAGACTCCTTAGTCTAATATTTGTGTTCCACCACTGTCATGTTGTTGGAATGTACTTGGATGTGGTGACTGAACAATATACAATTGTTTAACCAGCGCCTCCTTCAAGCTTTTTACTTCTCAGAGAAACGGTTTTTGCATCTGTATGGAGAAGTGACAGTTTGAGCGATTGGTAATTTCCATAACCTTCCCTCCAAGTTTCTCCACCAACCAACACAGTAGAGTCTCTTACTGGTACTAATGGAGTATTGTTGAATTTGCCTAGAACATTTTTCTAATTTTGAAGAAGCTAGATCTGAAGATGCCTTAAATTCTTCACTGCCCACTGGATTGCTGGCGCTGATGCTGTTAATAGGCCTAGTAACCTCATTACACGTTAGATGGTAGTTGAGTTGATCTTTAGGAAGAAATTTACAGCATTCCATATTTGCTGAAACGTGTCCTCTGAAAGGAAGTTTGTCTAAACTTTCTCCATATTTGCTATCCATCCTGCCTTTTCAGTTTGTTTAGAACTACTGTATCTTGCTATGAGATTCTAGCAGTATCTGAATTTGTGCAGTTATCAACAGGCTGTGCAGGCATGGCACTATTGCAATTCCTTTCAAACATATGTGTGCTATCAGTTCTCTTGTAACTTTTGAAAATATTCTGGGAGTGGAGGTGATCCTGAATGGAAAAGCATGGAATTTAAATTGAGTTTGTCCTGATCCTGTATACAAACTCTCAGGAACTTCAGCTTAAGTTTGTTTGATGGGAATGTGCCAATAACACTACGTGACCTATGGGTAGCCCATGTTACAACACTAGTATAATGCAAAGCACACTCTGCAGATTGTCCAAAATAGGATAGCTTGGCCTGTTACAGTGCAGTGATGTGAACATGCCCATACAGTTGTAGGAGTAGTGCTTGTACATGCAGCAGTACAGCACAATGCAACGCAAGTAGTGTGAATGTACCCTGAGCCCAAAGCCTTCTCCTGGTCTTTTGTAAGTGGATCCTACTACAGTTGTGTTCAAAAGTATTCAACCCCCAATGCTGTAAAGGGTTTTAGGGACTTTAGTGTACATTTGCAATTGTGTTCAGAATGAAATCTTACAAGGACTTTTTAAAGAACCAAATGCAACTAAAATGACACATTGTTTTTGTAATACAGTATTACATGTTTTTTTGTTTGATTTCTTTGTTGACACAAATATTCAACCCCTTAAAGACTACCACTCTTAAGAACAGAGGTTCATTCAAGTGTTTTCTATCAGGTATTGAAAACACCTGTGGATGTTAACGAGCAGCAATCAAGCATAAAAAGCACCAATTGGGCAGATTTAAAATGACTGATAGACATTTACTGGTGTGTTTACAAACATGGTGAAGTCAAGAGAATGATCCAGGAAGACAAGAGAAGAGGTGATTTCTCTTCACAGGAAGGGCAATGTCTATAAGAAGATTGCAAAGATGTCAAACATACCAAGAGACACCATAGGAAGCATCTTTCACAAATTCAAGGCAAAGGGCACTGTTGAAATGCTACCTGGTCGTCTCCTGGACAGCAACCCAGATGAGCTACAGAGATTAACAGCATCAGGGTGGGACAACAGCATGTAGAACCTTTTTACCAGATGACAAATCCGAACTTGCAGACACGTCTAATTTGTAATGTTTAATAAAAGTACTTTTGTTTGACCAAGTAGCAGCCCTACAAATTTGGTCTATAGACACCCCTGCTTTTTCTGCCCAAGTGGTGGAAACAGATCAGATAGCGTGGGCTTTGACCATACTCTGAACCTGCTGACCCTTGATCTGATATGACATAGAAATACATTGTCTAATCCACCTAGAAACAATAAACTTTCCAGACTTTAGCATTTATCTTCCTGGTGACTAGTTTTCTCCTCTGAAGGAGAGTGTTGGACAAGTCATTAGAGAAGTCCTTACTTCTTAGGAGTTCCCATTCAGTTTCCATGCAGATAGTTGTAGCATCTTTACCTGTTTATGAACCACCGGACCTTGTGTCAACAGATCCTAGCGGGACGGTTCTGCTGCAGCAAGCTTCCTTAGAAGAGAGAACCACGGTCTCTTTGGACAGAAAGGAACCACCATAATCGCCACCGCTTTGTCCTGCTGAATCTTTGAGTGTCCTGGAAATGAGACTGAAGGGAGGAAACTCCTACAGAAGAGAATAATCCCATTTCAGAGAAAAAGCATCCACTGCCCAAGGTTTCTCTAGAGGACATAGGGAGCAAAACATCTGACATTTTCTGTTTTACTTGCTCGCAAATAAGTCTATTGTTGGTTGTCCCCATCTGCAAACTAACTCCTGAAAAATCTCCTAATTCAGGGACCATTCGTCTTGACTCAACTGTGACCTGCTGAGAGTACGCCAAGTAATTTAACGTTCCTTTCAGAACTGAACTGCCCTCAATGACCCCAGATTCCTTTCGGCCCACAGAAGAATCTTCTCTGCCTGCATGGAGAAAGACCTGCTCCTTGTCCCCCCTTGATGATTCAAGTGAGCTACCACAGTATTGTTGTCTGATCTTACTACCAATCTGTGACTGGAAATGTAATAGAGCTCTTCTTACTGCCTCTTAACTCTCTGAGATTGGAGTGTTTCTTCCCCATTACTCTGCTCCAGGAGCCCTGTACCGGGAGGTCGTCCATGTGGGCCCCCCAACCCCACATGCTGGCGTCTGTTGTAATGACCCTCTGTGTTGGAAAGGTCCAAAACTGCCTTCCAGAAGATGCTGTTGCTCTGTCCACCATAGAACAGAAGTCTTCACATAATAAGGGATCAAAATCTTTTTGTCTAGAGTCAAAAGTTTTTTGTTCCAAACCTGTAAAATCCAGTGCTGGAGATGTCGTGAATGCAGTTGGCTCCACTGGACAGCCGGGAAGGAGGATATCATAAGACCGAGTAAGGACATAACTCCCCTTATAGAGATGGAAGAAGCTCCCTGGAAGGAAAGCACATTTGTTAGTAGCAATTCCTGTTTCCTTAATGGGAGATAAACCTTTTGATCAACAGTATTTAACTGAAACACCCCAAAAATCATTGATTGAGATGGAATTAGGGAAGACTTCTTCCAGTTAATGATCCAACCAAGAGATTCCAGAACACCGAGGCCTGAATCATGGAAGATACAATCATAGGAGAACTACCCCAGAAAAAAAGATCGTCCAGGTAAGCAATAATCTGGATATCAGACAGTCTCAAATAAGCTATTACTTCTGACATAGTCTTAGTAAAAAGTGAAGAAGCAGATGATAAGCCAAAGGGTAATGCCGTAAACTGATAATGTCTTACCTCCCCTGACTGATGGACTGCAAACCTCAGAAACGCCTGTGAATCTGGGTGTATCGGCAGGTGGAGGTATGCGTCCTGAAGATCCAGTGAGGCCATGAAGGATCCTTCCGGAAGGAGACTCGGTACAGAACGAATATTGTCCATCTTGAATTTGCGGTATTTGATTGATTTGTTGAAACTCTCTAGGTTGAGAAGGAGTCTGAAATTTCCTTGTCGTTTCTGAACTAGAAAGACTGGGGAATAGAACCCTCTTCTTTCCTGGCATATCGGCATTTTCCTTATTATTTGTTTTGCAAATAGATCTGCTATTGCGTTGTCCAAGGCAGAGGACATTACTGGTGACACTGAAGGAGTCACAAGGTATCTTATTGGGGGATTTTGTGTGAATTCTAACCTGTAACTATCCTGGACTATTGTTAACAGCCATTTGTTTTGAAAAAGAGTCTGCCAGTTTTTGAAAAAATGAGCCAGTCTTCCTCCCAACGTAATCCTGGCGTCATTGTTTTAGGTTGGTTGGAGAAATTGGAGAGAAAGGAAGGCTTTCCCTTCTGCTCCCTTTGGGATTTCCACTGCCTTTTACCTGACTGGAAACTGAAATTGAACTCGAAGCCTCTCAAACGAAAGGACCGTCTAAATTTAAATACCAGGTTTTTTTTCCAGGAAATTTTTCTTAAAATCTGCAGACCTCTCCAAGGTGTCTTTTAATTTAGGTGTCTTTCTCCACGCCACCAGCCATCACTCACAGCATCTCAAAACGGGGATACCGTACAGTCAGTTTCTGCGATTACGCAGAAACTGCTCAGCAGGGACTGATTTTGCGCGTGCATCACTTGAATTATACGATCGTTTTCGTGAGAGGGGGTATCAACATGGAGCACTGTGTGCCAGCCTTGAGAGAGCCAAGGAGCGCCCGAGGAGGGATTTGTTGGAAAAAGCCGGGAAACATCCAAAAGGGTTAAGAAAAGAGGAGGTTTCTCCTCGTTTCATTACACCTTATAATTCCAATTGGGGAAAGATCCGTGAGATACTCGCCAGACACTGGCCAATCCTAGAAAATGACCCCATCCTCAATAAAATAGTGGGGAATCGTCCCTTGTTAGTTGCCAAAAGAGCCCCAAATTTAAGAGATGCATTGGTCCACTCACAATACATCCCCATGGAAAAAACAACTTGGTTGGGAAAAAGTAGGACCGTGGGAATGTTTAACCACTCTACCCCCGCCCATACGAATTTCTCCATCCCTTTTTCCATCCTTTAACCCCCAGGGACGGAGAAATCCGTACTTTCCGCGTTCCCGACGCTGTCCGCGCTCCCGCTCGTAAACACGCCGCCCACCGCTAGTAAACACGCCGCCGCCCGGAGATCAATGAACGGGAAAATCCATTCCCGTTCGTTGATCTAAGCCCCGCAATGATCCGCTGCTCTCCGATGGGCAGCGCGATCATTGTGAAAAAAAACTCACGTGTCCAGCCTCCTTATACTTCCTCCAAGCGTCCGGAAGGACGCTTGGAGGTCGCATTAGACAAAAAGTTACTGTTGCCATCTTGTGGCCAAATAGTAAAACTACGTCCTAAACATTTTTCAAACACAAATGAATTAGTTATACACAAAAAATTAACTCATTACCTCCCACACTCCCCATTTTTTTTTTTTTTTTGTAATGAAAAAAAAATTAAAACATTTTCAATTTAAAAAAATACATAAATAGTTACCTTAGGGATTGAACTTTTTAAATATTTATGTCAGGAGGGTACAACACTGTTACTTTATAAACTATGGGCTTGTAATTCGGGATGGACGCAAAACTGAAAAAAATGCACCTTTATTTCCAAATAAAATATTGGCACCAAACATTGTGATAGGGACATAATTTAAATGGTTTTATAACCGGGACAAAAGGGCAAATAAATTTCATGGGTTTTAATTACAGTAGCATGCATTATTTAAAAACTATAATGGGCGAAAACTGAAAAATAATTAATTTTTTCCCACATTTTTCCTATTTTCCCATTAAAACACATTTAGAATAAAATCATTTTTGGCATAATGTCCCACTTAAAGAAAGCCTAATTGGTGGCGGAAAAAACAAAATATAGTTCATTTCATTGTGATAAGTAATGATAAAGTTATAGACGAATGAATGGAAGGAGCGCTGAAAGGTGAAAATTGCTCTGGTGCTCAGGGGGTAAAACCCCTCAGTGGTGAAGTGGTTAAATGTGGTAAGTGTGTTTGTTGTGATAGAGTGATGCCCTCCAAAACATTTACTGATGCTCAGGGAAGGAAATATTGGACAATAAAAAGTTTCATAAACTGTGATACTGAGTGGGTCATATATCGTTTAGAATGTCCATGCCATAAAATATATGTGGGAATGACAACAAGAAAACTTAAAACACGTATAATGGAACATGTATCCAATATAAAAAGTGGACTGCAGGAGAATGGACAGTATAAAAGTTCAGTGGCGGAGCACTTCTGCCTGGAACACAATGGAGATGCTGATGGCTTAAAAGTGATGGGCATAAGTCACATCCAGGCAAATAGGAGAGGGGGAGATCGACTAAAGACGCTAATGCAGCAAGAAAGTCGATGGATCTATCTACTAGGCTCTATGAGCCCTGAAGGGATGAATATGGAACTGAATTATGCTCCATTCCTTACATAATGTAAAATCTGTAATGAGAGAAAAATGATCAGGGAGATGGGGGAGAGTTGGTGGCAATAACTAATAATAATTGGAATTCCTTGAATCCTCCATACACGTGGAAACTGGAAGAATAATATTTTTATATATATAAGCACAGTAAAGGGATGGTATATATCTTTAAGAGCAGTGACTACTCTATATAACAATTGCTTGGAACATGAGATGGAACGCTCCCTGTTAAAAAAGTACCTGCGCAATGTGCCTGTAGTTAAAATTATATGCGGATATAGATGCATAACAATACGCTATAGCTTCCTATAGACGATACCTCTGCTGGTGCGTGATAGTGATGGGAGCCATGGTGACGCTTACTATGGGCGGAAGTAAGAAGGCGGAAGTGCCTCGCTGCCCTTAAGGTGCGTCTGTAATAAAAGCGCAGCCCGGCCAATCATAACCGGCGCACATCCTGACGAAGCTCGCAAGTGGGCGGGTGCAACGCGTAGGTGGGCGGGTTCAAGTCCCGTAGCCGGAACTCCGTGTGTGACTGCAGCTAAACAGTGTGGCACTGGGGAGTCTGTCACCGCACGTACAGCAGGATTACCAGAAGCTCCCCGCCTATGCATACCGGCAGGGCGGGTTGAGCTGGGGACACGGCTTGACGACAAGAAAGGGTCGCGACCGAAGACCAAACTGCAAACGTGGGAGGAGTGGGCCACTCAATCCGGCCAATCTGGTGACAGCAGAAGTGGTGAGATCGCTCCAGACTTACACTCCACACGCAAGCGGCAGACCACATGGGATAACGCTGACCATACTGCCCATATGTAGCATAATACCCTCTCTCCCCCTCTCTGAAGACCACAGTACAATTGGTACCGGTACCAGTAGGGAGATATGAATGGGGTGGCATGTATGGACAGTGTGAGTGTGGTTAAAGTTCCAATACGGCTATTTTAATTGTTTTTATTGGTTTGGTCTGTGTATGGCACAACGTTTTCATTAAAGCCAATTTTTCTACTTTTTCACAAAACCTATGAGCAACTGGCCTATTTTTTATTGTATTGATGTCTTTTAATTTAGAACCAAATGGCAAAGGACCCTCACAAGGGACACCACATAATTTTACCCTAGAGGAAACATCCCCTTTCCAGGTTCTGACCCAAATATCCCTTCTAGCTGAATTAGCAAGTGCAGAGGTTCTGGCCACAAGTCTAACTGATTCATCTGCTGCATCACACAAGTAGTTAATGCCATCAAAAATATTGGGAAATATTTTAGAATAACTTCTCTTGAGGTACTCCCAGCAATATGCATCTCCAATTGTCAAAGCCATACTTTAAGGGCTCTGGAAAAGGCAGTAGCAGCAATCGTAGGTTTGAACAGCAAGGTAGCTGCTTCCCAGGTACGTCTGAGGAGATTATCTTTCTTGTCAAATGGATCTCTTAGAACTCCAAAGTCCTCAAATTGCAGAGCATTTTTCCTAGACAATTTAGACAAGGAGGGATCCAACTTTGGTACAGGACCCCAGTTCTTTTGATCCTCTGGCTTGTAAGGAAAACCTTTATCCAGGGCTCTAGGCCAAAAGACCCATCTTTTCTGGACACTCCCATTCTTTACTAATTATGTCTTTAAGAGTACTATACACAGGGATAACATTCATATGCTTATTAGCTAAACTTTGATACATTTTATCTAAGGCAGAAAGATCTCTTTCCTCCTCCTTGCTCTCCATGGTTGCATACATAGCTCTTAAAAGATCCTCCATATGATCCATTAAAAAAGCAAATCTATGGGATTTTATGCCCCCTGTAGGATGTTCCGTGGCTTCTTCTGATCCTGACATTTCCTTGAGAAGAAATTTCAACCTCTGAACGTTCATCAGAATCATCCCACCCAGTCTCCTTTTGGAAACCTGGGATAACAGCCCCTCAGCCATGTTAGTAGCTATTGATCCCCCTGGGGAAGGTAGGGCTAGCCTTGTAGGGGAACTGCCTGATACAGGTAAAGCCATAGAGGAAGAAGCCACAGCAGATGAATCTTTAAAGGCTTGAAAGGTGGAAGATATCTCAGACTTCATCCATCCTACCAAATCCTTAAAGTGAACCTCCAGACTAAAAATCGACTCAGCAGCACTGAAAAGGCTTGGTGTTACTTTAACAGTTTCACAGCATCAGAACTTTTTCTCTTATACAAGTCTAATTTTTAGCTGCACAGAAGAAAACTGCCTGGGCATTTTCCCCCTGATGCTGTGCAAAGCATGATGGGATTTCTGATGATGTTGTTCTCGTTCTGCTGTTTTGGTGCACATTTTTTTTTTTACATTTTGAATTTGACATTTGAAGCCTAGTGTGTGCAGCTGGGAGGGGTTATCAGGGCACAGGACAGTTGGAACTGTGTCTCATGCTCCCTGTCACCTCCTTTCAACCAAAAAGATGGCAGCCCCCATGCCAAAGATGGCAGCCCCCATGAATCACAAACATTTGCCTGTTCTTTTAAAACCGGGTGGGTAAGAGATTATATTACCTATCTATTTTAACCTCTTGACGACCAGCTAACGCCGATTGGCGTAAACTGGTCGTCTGCGGGTTACCATGGAAACTTTCCATGTCAGTTCACGGAGGGTGTCTCCGTGAACAGCCGGAGAGCCGCCGATCGCAGCTCTCCGGCAAAATGTAAACAGGCGGGGAAGAAATCCCCGCTGTTTACATCATACGGCGCTGCTGCGCAGCAGCGCCGTAAGGCAGATCGGCGATCCCCGGCCTCTGATTGGCCGGGGATCACCGGCATTTGATAGGCTGAAGCCTATCCTTCAATGCGCAGGACGGAACTCCGTCCTGCGCATTACGGAGAAAGGGAGGGAGGGAGGCAAGGAGCGTGAGGGCGGAAATGGCTGCGGAGGGGGGCTTTGAGAAGCCCCCCCCCCGCAAAACGCAGATGGCCGGCGGCGATCAGACCCCCCCAGCAGGACATCCCCCTAGTGGGGAAAAAAGGGGGGTAGTCTGATCGCCCTGCTGGACTCCTGATCGGTGCTGCGGGCTGTAGAGCCCACGCAGCACCGATCAGTGTAAAATCCACTGGTCGGCAAGTGGTTAATTAACATAACTAATGTAACTTAATGACAGTATGTTTGTTTAGGCTGAAGTTCCCCTTTAACCTCACAGGAGATTCCATTTTGACCATGTGCTGGAGACAATCCTGACAGATCAGCTTAGCAGCATTAGCCGATATCTAGACAGCACAGAAAGCACATTTTTTTAATCAACTTTTTGTTCCCCAGCAGCTGCAGAACTAGAAGAACGAGGAGCAGAAGAACTAGAAGTAGAACCAGAGGGATGAGAAGTCCCTTGGGTACTTTTCTTGGAATCTTTCCCTTTCCCAGCTTTGTCCACTTTAGGCTGAAAAAAACAAAACAAACACCCCCCCCATAAGCTACTGATAATATAAACAGCTTAAAGAAAAAAGATGCTTGTGGGTCTCCAAAAGAACATACCACTGATGCTGCCGCCACAGTCTCCTGCACTGTCTCTGTCGCATCCATGATGCCCGATGATAGATAGGACAGGGAGACCTAAATAGCCAATATGTGTCCCGAAATAACTCTCCCCGGGCGCATTTACCAGAAAAAAAGGTTCCCTTACTCATTCCCTAATAGCGCTGACACAAGCTTCCAGCGCTAAAAGGGTTACCTTAATCCAACAGCCACGCTGAATGCCGACTCCAGATCCGGCCAGCGCTGAAGAGGGGAAGTGACGTCACTCCCCAGTCACCTGACCGGGAAGGACCAATCTGCAACACGCCGCCCCCTGTGCGTGTGCGCACTCTCAAAAAACGGTAAAAGCAATTCCCCTCAGTAACTTTGGCAGCCCTTCTCCCGCACTGATCCCCTCTGGCCAGCCGCACACAAGGGGAGAGGACCAGACCTGGACCCTGCCATCTGGCATCGGCCGCACGAGCGCCACATCACCTTCTCTGTCCGTGGACAGGAAACAAACAGGTCTGGTGAGTTCAGGGGCCTTATATATGCTCCACTATGGCTGTCTTTTAACCTTTCCCTGTCCAGCAGTGTGTGGAGGGAATCATCTCTCATCTGGGTTGCTGTCCTGGAGACGACCCTGGGAAATATACTGTATGCTGCCCAAGCCTGGTGTGTGATTCAGACACTACTACAGCCAAATGCATCAGTTGGACTGACTTGCAAAGGTATTGTTTAAAAATGTACCTTTTAAACAATACCAGTTCCCTGACGGCAAGTGCCAACATGACTCACAAAATTTTGTCAGAACTGAAATTTATCAGTTATAGCTGAAATGACAACTGATGTGCAAGGTAATGTTCATGTTTCCATATGGCTCAAGTGGGCGTTATTAGTTTACAGTGTGCTGACCAGGAAGCTATTATGGGATAATGGCCAATTTCAATATGGAGGACGGAGAGTTCCATTGATCACAGTGGGCAAACAGGACGTGGGAAAGGAGAAAGAGATTGATGAGCAGACTACATGGGAGTTAAGTATGATGTGTGTGTGTGTGTGTTTTGACTTAATTTTCAGTTCAGGTTTGCTTTAAATCTAGTGTTTAACCACTTGCCGACCGCGCACTCATACCGCACGTCGGCAAAGTGGCAGCTGCAGGACCAGCGACGCAGTATTGCATCGCCAGCTGCAGGCTGATTAATCAGGAAGCAGCCGCTCGTGCGAGCGGCTGCTTCCTGTCAATTCACGGCGGGGGGCTCCGTGAATAGCCTGCGGGCCGCCGATGGCGGCTCGCAGGCTAAATGTTAACACAAGCGGAAATAATCCGCTTTGTTTACATTGTACGGCGCTGCTGCGCAGCAGCGCCGTAAGGCAGATCGGCGATCCCCGGCCAATCAGCGGCCGGGGATCGCCGCCATGTGACAGGGGACGTCCTGTCACTGGCTGCACAGGACGGATAGCGTCCTGTGCAGCCCGGAACACCAGGGGGGCCAGGTAGGAGAGGGAGGGGGGGGGATTTCGCCACGGAGGGGGGCTTTGAGGTGCCCCCCCCCCCCCCCGCAACACCGGCAGGCAGGAGCGATCAGACCCCCCCAGCACATCATCCCCCTAGTGGGGAAAAAAGGGGGGCGATCTGATCGCTCTGCCTGCACGCTGATCTGTGCTGGGGGCTGCAGAGTCCACCCAGCACAGATCAGCTAAAACAGCGCTGGTCCTTAACCTCCTTAGCGGTAACCCCGTGCTGGACACGGGGTAAGCCGCCGAAGGCTTTGTTTACATTACTCACTTGATACAATTAAACACAAGATAACATTATGTAAAGTTCGGAAGCGGCCAGCTCTGCTGGCAGGGAAGCTTCTAAAGCCTGTGTTAACTCTTTGAATGCAGTTCTAGTAAAAAATAAATAAAGATGCTGGTTGTACAGGATCTTCTCAAAAAATTAGCATATTGTGATAAAGTTCATTATTTTCTGTAATGTACTGATAAACATTAGACTTTTATATATTTTAGATTCATTACACGCAACTGTAGTAGTTGAATCTAAAATATATGAAAGTCTGTTTATCAGTACATTACAGAAAATAATGAACTTTATCACAATATGCTAATTTTTTGAGAAGATCCTGTATATACAGGTCCTTCTCAAAAAAATAGTGTATTGTGATAAAGTTCATTATTTTCTGTAATGTACTGATAAACATTAGACTTTCATATATTTTAGATTTATTACACACAACTGAAGTAGTTCAAGCCTTTTATTGTTTTAATATTGATAATTTTGGCATACAGCTCATGAAAACCCAAAATTCCTATCTCAAAAAATTAGCATATCATGAAAAGGTTCTCTAAACGAGCTATTAACCTAATCATCTGAATCAACTTATTAACTCTGAACACCTGCAGAAGATTCCTGAGGCTTTTAAAAACTCCCAGCCTGGTTCATTACTCAAAACCGCAATCATGGGTAAGACTGCCGACCTGACTGCTGTGCAGAAGGCCATCATTGACATCCTGAAGCAAGAGGGTAAGACACAAAAAGAAATTTCTGAACGAATAGGCTGTTTCCAGAGTGCTGTATCAAGGCACCTCAGTGGGAAGTCTGTGGGAAGGAAAAGTGTGGCAGAAAACGCTGCACAATGAGAAGAGGTGACCGGACCCTGAGGAAGATTGTGGAGAAGGACCGATTCCAGACCTTGGGGGACCTGCGGAAGCAGTGGACTGAGTCTGGAGTAGAAACATCCAGAGCCACCGTGTACAGGCGTGTGCAGGAAATGGGCTACAGGTGCCGCATTCCCCAGGTCAAGCCACTTTTGAACAAGAAACAGCGGCAGAAGCGCCTGACCTGGGCCACAGAGAAGCAGCACTGGACTGTTGCTCAGTGGTCCAAAGTACTTTTTTCGGATGAAAGCAACTTTTGCATGTCAAGGTGCAATCACTGAAATCAAGGTGCCAGAGTCTGGAGGAAGACTGGGGAGAGGGAAATGCCAAAAGTACAGTGTCAAGTACCCACAGTCAGTGATGGTCTGGGTGCCATGTCAGCTGCTGGTGTTGGTCCACTGTGTTTTATCAAGGGCAGGTCAATGCAGCTAGCTATCAGGAGATTTTGGAGCACTTCATGTTTCCATCTGCTGAAAAGCTTTATGGAGATGAAGATTTCATTTTTCAGCACAACCTGGCACTTGCTCACAGTGCCAAAACCACTGACTGGTAAATGGTTTACTGAGCATGGTATTACTGTGCTCAATTGGCCTGCCAACTCTCCTGGCCTGAACCCCATAGAGAATCTGTGGGATATTGTGAAGAGAAAGTTGAGACGCAAGACCCAACACTCTGGATGAGCTTAAGGCCGCTATCGAAGCATCCTGGGCCTCCATAACACCTGAGCAGTATGCCAAAATCATCAATATTAACCACTTCCCGACCGCCGTATATACAATTGGCGGCCGGGAAGTGGACGCCGCAAGGACCGCCGTATTGACAATTGGCGGCGGTCCTTGTATGGGCATGGGTGGAGCGATCGCGTCATCCGTGACGTGATCCTCCGCCTGGCGCCGCTCACCCGCCGCAACATCCCGCCGGCCATACGGGAAGCGCCGGCGGGATGTTAACCCGACGATCGCCGCATACAAAGTGTATAATACACTTTGTAATGTTTACAAAGTGTATTATACAGGCTGCCTCCTGCCCTGGTGGTCCCAATGTCCGAGGGACCACCAGGGCAGGCTGCAGCCACCCTAGTCTGCACCAAGCACACTGATTTTTCCCCCCCCCCTCTGCCCCAGATCGCCCACAGCACCCATCAGACCCCTCCCCTGCCCACCCCCCAGACCCCTGTTTGCACCCAATCACCCCCCTAATCACCCATCAATCACTCCCTGTCACTATCTGTCAACGCTATTTTTTTTTTATCCCCCCCCTGCCCCCCGCTCCCTCCTGATCACCCCCCCACCCCTCAGATTCTCCCCAGACCCCCCCCCCCCCAGACCCCCCCCCTCCCATGTACTGTATGCATCTATCCCCCCTGATCACCTGTCAATCACCTGTCCATCACCTGTCAATCACCCGTCAATCACCCCCTGTCACTGCCACCCATCAATCAGCCCCTAACCTGCCCCTTGCGGGCAATCTGATCACCCCCCCACACCAATAGATCGCCCGCAGATCCGACATCAGATCACCTCCCAAATCCATTGTTTACATCTATTCTCTCCTCTAAACACCCACTAATTACCCATCAATCACCCCCTATCACCACCTGTCACTTTTACCTATCAGATCAGACCCTAATCTGCCCCTTGCGGGCACCCAATCACCCGCCCACACGCTCAGATTGCCCTCTGACCCCCCCTTATCAATTCACCAGTGCATTAATTACATCTGTTCTTCCCTGTAATAACCCACTGATCACCTGTCAATCACCTGCCAATCACCTATCACCCATCAATCACCCCCTGTCACCCCCTGTCACTGCCACCCATCAATCAGCCCCTAACCTGCCCCTTGCGGGCAATCTGATCACCCACCCACACCATTAGATCGCCCGCAAACCCGCCGTCAGATTACCTCCCAAATGTATTGTTTACATCTGTTATCTTCTCTAAACACCCACTAATTACCCATCAATCACCCCCTATCATCAACCGTCACTGTTACCTATCAGATCAGACCCTAATCTGCCTGCGGGCACCCAATCACCCGCCCACACGCTCAGATTGCCCTCAGACCCCCCCCCCCTTATAAATTCGCCAGTGCATTAATTACATCTGGCCTTCCCTGTAATAACCCACTGATCACCTGTCAATCACCTGCCAATCACCTATCACCCATCAATCACCCCCTGTCACTGCCACCCAACAATCAGCCCCTAACCTGCCCCTTGCGGGCAATCTGATCACCCACCCACACCATTAGATCGCCCGCAAACCCGCCGTCAGATTACCTCCCAAATGTATTGTTTACATCTGTTATCTTCTCTAAACACCCACTAATTACCCATCAATCACCCCCTATCATCAACCGTCACTGTTACCTATCAGATCAGACCCTAATCTGCCTGCGGGCACCCAATCACCCGCCCACACGCTCAGATTGCCCTCAGACCCCCCCCCCCCCTTATAAATTCGCCAGTGCATTAATTACATCTGGCCTTCCCTGTAATAACCCACTGATCACCTGCCAATCACCTGCCAATCACCTATCACCCATCAATCACCCCCTGTCACTGCCACCCAACAATCAGCCCCTAACCTGCCCCTTGCGGGCAAACTGATCACCCACCCACACCAATAGATCGCCCGCAGATCCGACATCAGATCACCACCCAAGCGCAGTGTTTCCATCTATTCTCTCCTCTAAACACCCACTAATTACCCATCAATCACCCCCTATCACCACCTGTCACTGTTACCCATCAGATCAGACCCTTATCTGCCCCTTGCGGGCACCCAATCGCCAGCCTACACGCTCAGATTGCCCTCAGACCCCCCCCTTATCAATTCGCCAGTGCAATATTTACATCTGTTCTCCCCTGTAATAACCCACTGATTACCTGTCAATCACCTATCAATCACCCATCAATCACCTCCTGTCACTGCCACCCATCAATCACCCCCTGTCACTGCCGCCCATCAATCACCCGCTGTCACTGCCACCCATCGATCAGCCCCTAACCTGCCCCTTGCGGGCAATCTGATCACCCACCCACACCAATAGATCGCCCGCAGATCCGACGTCCGATCACCTCCCAAGTGCAGTTTTTACATCTGTTCTCTACCCTAAACACCCACTAATTACCCATCAATCACCCCCTGTCACTGCTACCTATCAGATAAGACCCCTATCTGCCCCTAGGGCACTCAATCACCCGCCCACACCCTCAGAATGCCCTCAGACCCCAGCCCTGATCACCTCGCCAGTGCATTGCTTGCATCTATTCCCCCGTCTAATCACACCTTGAGACACCCATCAATCACCTCCTGTCACCCCCTAGCACACCTACCCATCAGATCAGGCCCCAATTTGCCCCGTGTGGGCTCCTGATCACTCGGCCAAACCCTCAGATCCCCCTCAGACCCCCTTCCGATCACCTCCCCAGTGCATTGATTGCATCTATTTTCCCCTCTAACCACCCCCTGAGACACCCATCAATCACCTCCTGTCACCCCCCTAGCACTCCTATCCATCAGATCAGGCCCAATACAACCTGTCATCTAAAAGGCCACCCTGCTTATGACCGGTTCCACAAAATTCGCCCCCTCATAGACCACCTGTCATCAAAATTTGCAGATGCTTATACCCCTGAACAGTCATTTTGAGACATTTGGTTTCCAGACTACTCACGGTTTTGGGCCTGTAAAATGCCAGGGCGGTATAGGAACCCCACAAGTGACCCCATTTTAGAAAAAAAGACACCCCAAGGTATTCTGTTAGGTGTATGACGAGTTCATAGAAGATTTTATTTTTTGTCAAAAGTTAGCGGAAATTGATTTTTATTGGTTTTTTTTCACAAAGTGTCATTTTTCACTAACTTGTGACAAAAAATAAAATCTTCTATGAACTCGCCATACACCTAACGGAATACCTTGGGGTGTCTTCTTTCTAAAATGGGGTCACTTGTGGGGTTCCTATACTGCCCTTGCATTTTAGGGGCCCTAAACTGCGAGGAGTAGTCTAGAAAACAAATGCCTCAAAATGACCTGTGAATAGGACGTTGGGCCCCTTAGCGCACCTAGGCTGCAAAAAAGTGTCACACATGTGGTACCGCCGTACTCAGGAAAAGTAGTATAATGTGTTTTGGGGTGTATTTTTACACATACCCATGCTGGGTGGGAGAAATTTCTATGTAAATGGACAATTGTGTGTAAAAAAATCAAACAATTGTCATTTACAGAGATATTTCTCCCACTTAGCATGGGTATGTGTAAAAATACACCCCAAAACGCATTATACTACTTCTCCTGAGTACGGCGGTACCACATGTGTGGCACTTTTTTTTACACCCTAAGTACGCTAAGGGGCCCAAAGTCCAATGAGTACCTTTAGGATTTTGCAGGTCATTTTGCGACATTTGGTTTCAAGACTACTCCTCACGGTTTAGGGCCCCTAAAATGCCAGGGCAGTATAGGAACCCCACAAATGACCCCATTCTAGAAAGAAGACACCCAAAGGTATTCCGTACGGAGTATGGTGAGTTCATAGAAGATTTTATTTTTTGTCACAAGTTAGCGGAAAATGACACTTTGTGAAAAAAAACAATTAAAATCAATTTCCGCTAACTTGTGACAAAAAAATAAAAACTTCTATGAACTCACCATACTCCTAACGGAATACCTTGGGGTGTCTTCTTTCTAAAATGGGGTCATTAGTGGGGTTCCTATACTGCCCTGGCATTTTAGGGGCCCTAAACCGTGAGGAGTAGTCTTGAAACAAAAATGACCTGTGAAATCCTAAAGGTACTCATTGGACTTTGGGCCCCTTAGTGCAGTTAGGGTGCAAAAAAGTGCCACACATGTGGTATCGCCGTACTCGGGAGAAGTAGTATAATGTGTTTTGGGGTGTATTTTTACACATACCCATGCTGGGTGGGAGAAATACTTCTGTAAATGACAATATTTTGATTTTTTTACACACAATTGTCCATTTACAGAGGTATTTCTCCCCCCCAGCATGGGTATGTGTAAAAATACACCCCAAAACACATTGTACTACTTCTCCCGAGTATGGCGATACCACATGTGTGGCACTTTTTTGCACCCTAACTGCGCTAAAGGGCCCAAAGTCCAATGAGTACCTTTAGGATTTCACAGGTCATTTTGAGAAATTTCGTTTCAAGACTACTCCTCACGGTTTAGGGCCCCTAAAATGCCAGGGCAGTATAGGAACCCCACAAATGACCCCATTTTAGACAGAAGACACCCCAAGGTATTCCGTTAGTAGTATGGCGAGTTCATAGAAGATTTTATTTTTTGTCACAAGTTAGCTGAAATAGATTTTAATTGTGTTTTTTCACAAAGTGTCATTTTCCGCTAACTTTTGACAAAAAATAAAAAAGTGGCCGGTCCTTAAGGGGTAGAAAGCCCTAGGTCCTCAAGTGGTTAAAACAATAAAAGGCTTGAACTCATTCAGTTGTGTGTAATGAATCTAAAATATATGAAAGTCTAATGTTTATCAGTACATTACAGAAAATAATGAACTTTATCACAATATGCTAATTTTTTGAGAAGGACCTGTAATATGCTGTAAATAATCTATTAGAGCAAAGTAGAAATGCTGGGTTTCATTCCGCTTTAGGTGGACATTCCCAGTTCTTAGGCGGGACCATGCCATCACATTGTGGACATCTTGAAGGGCTACTGGAAAAATATATGCAGGACAAGATGTTTGGTGTTTAACCACTTGCCGACCGCACACTCATACCGTGCGGCGGCAAAGTGGTAGCTGGAGGACCAGCGACTCACATCTGCGTCGCCAGGTGCCTCCCTAATTAATCAGGAAAGGCCGCTCGCGCGAGCGGCCGTTTTCTGTTAGATCACGGAGCGGGTCTCCGTGAATAGCCTGCGAGCTGCTGATCGCGGCTCGCAGACTAAATGTAAACGCAGGAGACGTTTGTCTCTTTTGTTTACATTGAACGGCGCTGCTGCGGATCAGCGATCCCCGGCCAATCAGCGGCCGGGGATCGCCACCATGTAACAGAGGACATCCTGTCACAGGCTGCACAGGACGGATAGCGTCCTGTGCAGCTCCGATCACCAGGGGGGAGAGGGAGGGGGGAATTTTGCCGCGGAGGGGGGCTTTGAGGTGCCCCCCCCCGCAACATGCCAGCTGGCAGGAGTGATCAGACCCCCCCTGCACATCATCCCCATAGGGGCGAAAAAAGGGGGGCGATCTGATTGCTCTTCATGCAATCTGATCTGTGCTGGGGGCTGCAGAGCCCGCCCAGCACAGATCATAAAAAACAGCGCTGGTCCTTAAGGGGGGGGGGGGGGGGGGGGGTAAAGGCTGGGTCTTCAAGTGGTTAAAGTCATAAACCACTTTCATTTCACTGGGTAATGTGGTACCAGGGCTGTGGAGTCCATACAAAATTCATCCAACATGCTGTCTTATTCGTGCAAATGAATTGGTGTATTTGAACTCTAGACGCCTCTTAAATTTCTAAATTTGTCAGTCACATAAATGTTTTACTACTTTGGGCACTTCTCATCCAGCTATCTGCTATTATGTTCCCCTTCACAAGAGGGATGGGCCTTTAGGTGAAGAGAGCGAGCAACTATCCTCAGAGAGTTATACTACCTGAGTACGGTATGGGCGGTTTCTACATGTACAGAAGGTGGTTGCAATTAGCATTGGTTTTCTATATCACTGATTCAAGTGCCAAACCTACTATACTATACAGGTAGTCCCCGACTTACAAACTACCCACCGATACGAACTGTATGGATTCTATGTTTTTCCATGGGAACAAGTAAAAAAAAATTTTTTTTCAAATTGGACTTGTAGTTTTGGAGAAAATTGATTTAAAAAAAATTCAAAGAAAAAAGAAAAGTTGTATAAGCAGGTACATAGGGCAGAGGTGACACAGAAGGGGGCACTGGAGACACAGGGGACAGAGATGGCACAGTGCTCCGACTTGAGAACAAATTCAGGTTAAGAACAAACCTACAATCCGTATCTCGTTCGTTAACCGGGGACTACCTGGCTCCTGCCCCCCCCCCCACCCCCCAAGGGCACTTCAACTAGTTAGTTTGACTCATATTGCCATAAAACAAACACAACTCAAGCATTTTGATAAACCAAGTTTACTTAATCAGTAGTATCGATGTTTAGTGTAGGAAAAGGAAGTGGCACAAGGTAAAGATTTCTAGAATTGTAAGGTAAGTAAATTTGATGCAGTGCAAGTATGGCATCCTCCAGTGCCAATGTCAGGTTAGTAGTGCATATTCCTTATTTTCAGATACTGTTGTTTTTCATTTGTGAAGTGGCATACTTTCCTGTGGTTTTGTTCAAGCTACAATACAAATAGTAAGCACCATAAATATATACATTGTTCACACATGGTGTAATGAGTGCATCCAAAAACATGAATGCTAAAGTGGCATATACAATAGTTTATTCATGGTGTGATAAGCAATACAGGGACATGTTCATTTAACAGAATAAGTACAGAATTAATGAAAATCAATAGATGGAGGACCATGCCCCATGTGAGCTTACAATCTAAACAACTATACTGATGAAGTGAACATTTTTTCACAAAGAGCATAGTTAATATTAGTTTATGGTTATGCCGATTGAAGACTGCAACTGTATCAATGGTCAAGCACCCATATCCCCTTACCTCGGTGGCAATTTGTTTGAATATTGTGTATATACTTTGTATTCATGTATTACTTTCAACACTATCTAGTCCAGTATGTGGTTTCTCTAATATTGTATATGTACCATGTTCCCAAATGTAAAGCTTTTTATATCGCTAAAAAAGAAATGACTGGGGGCAAAAATTTTGGCTGTAATTGTTGTTATAAATTGTTCTAATTCACCTTTTTCCGGCACCAGCAAATTCCTCCTCAAGAGTTGCAAACACGATCACACAGCAAGCAGGAGATAGACTTTTCTCAGGCTTCTTCAATATTCACGAAGTTTATTCAGAAAATATATATACAGATATAGTTCATCATCCTGGCAAAGCAGATTTCCATGTTGCGTTACAAGCTTCTTGATTAGACTTCCTGCTGAAGTCAATCAGGTACCTTCTTCCTAACTACGTTACACTAGACTACCTACAGTATGTACAGCATACATTATATCAGATTACATATAGAATGAAAATAGAGGTTCCAGTCAGCCTTTAGATCTAGTGGGAAAGTCAGAAGCAGAGTAAGCTCCCATCGCTCACTCCCGGTTTAATACTGACTAGGAAAGAGTTAAATATGACATCATCTTCGCCATCCCCCTAGATCAGACTATTGGTGGACCCACTTGTGGTGTCATCATACACCCCTACTCGATTAATATTCAATGAGGCTTGTGACCTACATACATGGAATGTGGTGTTTTAGTAAATATGGCTGATGTTTACTGTTCCAGTGGCGTACATGCCCAGGTCAGGGAGACCTGTGGCCTTGTCCATAGAACAGCTTCTTGGTATGTTCTAGTTCTGCTGACAGAACTGCAGATTTTCTCTCTAAGAGAAAATCCCCTTAAAGGGCAGGCCTGCTCCTCAAGCCTTTTTGACTAACTCAGTCCAAATAACTGAGGCCTACTTAAATTATAACAATCCCCCCTAAAAAGGCTTGACCCGCAGATCCCAGCTTCTGAACCTAACCGTACCTGGTGTCTTTCCTTTATGTTTCACTTTTCGATGTTCGTGCTCACACAACTTCTCTGCTCTTGGTGGTTATCCCTGGATGAGAGAGCACGACCTCTTGGTCTTCCTGTAACCAGGCTCTCTGGGTAGGCCCTACTTCTAAGTGCGCCCACCGCATCCGCATTGCATCCGACCGAATGCTGACTGTAAGTGCTTTTTACAATCCATTACTCCATTAAAAATTTTGAATCGCAGTGCTGGCTTCACCTTGCCTCTTTCCTCCTTACAAGTTTGCTGTCTGCCATTTAAGCCTCTGCACGCCTTTCTACAGGACGTACACTTACAATCGACACAGTGAATTCAGGTCCAGTCCACATCTCCTGCTGCCACTTATCAAGAGTGCTGGAACTTTACTTTTCTTGCATTGAACCCTACTTCTAAGTCCCTCTATACCACATGCTCAGCATTTGCGTCACTTGCGTATCGCTCACAAACTTGCATGACCACAGAAAAGTGAAACTCGTTTGTTTGTTACAGAACGGAGCAGTGCTAGGTGCCTTCTAAAAGAGCGCCTTTATACAATCAGCTCCATCACCGGTACTACTAAACCTATACCCGTAACCCTGTATATCCCTTAATTTGAAAATATTGGTTCATGAGATTGTTTATGAGGCACCAATCTCTGGACCAGGTTAATTTGTTTTACGTAATTTTAACACACAACCGCACCTGGATAATGATGCCTAAAGTTGTCATCCCCATCCAGACGACCAGTGGGTGTAGGGACAACTTTTGAACTGCAGAGGCCCAGTCCGAGTGTCCCTGGAACATCCCCGGAAACCTTTTCCACCAGGTCAGACTGGAACTCACCTGCTTATTTTTGGGTTCTACCTCGTTAAGATCACCTGAATCATGGTGAAATCTTACCTCTAACTTAGTGTACTGTTTGTTTAACCATTGTAACAAAGTGTGGTCGTCTTGGATCAAACCCTGTTCCCCTTTGTCCCATGTCGTGTTCTCCTTCAGGACGGGAACTACCCGTGAAACTTTGACCTTAAGAGTTCTCTTAACCATTTAAAAAAATAACGTCATCAAACCTGGATGACCGGATCCATATGGGATCTCCGCTCACCCAATATGTTCCCCTTGACAGATCCCCCTTATTGGAACAATTATGAAAATGTACCTTGAATGTGTCCTTAGACATGATGCTAAAAAAACAAACCTTTCCTTCAGCCACCAGAACTATCGGTTTGGCTTCAGGGTGGATCTTTTGAATAGTAGCCTCGCATTCTGTGTTATTGAGCCCGCAGGCTTCTATCACTAAATTTGACTTGCCCCGGCAAACACAGGTACCTCTGTGAGAATTGCCCGCATGAGGACAACTCTACTCGTTTCACCTCCCCGTCTAGCACCAAAAAAGGTTGACCTCTCAGGTCCTGGTGTAAGACATGCGTTGAGGTGGAAACTAAGGAAGTGGCGGTGCCTAAAGGAATGTTGCACCATTTCCATTTGTTCACCCAAACATCTCGAAGCTTCCATGCAAAAGATCCTTCTCCAGAAAAATCGATATACCTCCCCTTGTCCAATCTCGGTTGGACAGGATCTTTAAACATCTCCCTGACAAAATATGTCCCCAACTGTCCTGATTGGACCTCTTCCCCCCTTAGGTCCTGAGGCACAATATGTACCTGAGGTCGGGAAGACTGTACTCTCTGCAATTTTGCAATTAAGAGTACCTCTTCACTTACCCAACTAGCCAGAGGATAAGCGACTGCATATAGACTGTGTAATATCGTCCCCTGTTGTGACCCGTGTAATGTGAATGGGGTTCCCTGTGTTGGCTTTCCCTCCCTCGGGACCGCTCTCCCCACCCTCGTTGTCACCTGGAAATGTGGCTCGATCCTGATTTTTACTTCTTGTTTCGAGAACCACCACCCCTCGGCTTTCCAGCCTTTACGTGTGTATCGTTGTTTCAGAGGCACTCTCTGTTGGTAGTTCCAGAGTGTGATGTTGTCCCCCCCGTTTCTCCGGCAGGAGAATTGATGCCTCCTGCTCGTCCCTCTCCAATCTGGAACCATCTCACTCTGGATAACCAAGACAAGGTACCCCTGAATCACACACTCCACCTTTTGCATGTACCCATTGTACTGCAATGTACCTTTTAACAAATCTTTGGATCGGTGCATCGATTCTGGGAGTGTGGCATTCAATAGCAGATTTACACTGCCATTCAATTCCCACTGCCCGCACACCTGACCCTTCAGACCTTTCACCCACATTGTGCCATGAAATTTGTTTTCTCCTGGCACAAGTGCTCTTCTCCTCCCTCCCCGCTTAGTCCATCTGTGCCAAGCGGAGGGAGGTGTGAAAGGATCAGTACCTTTGTCACCCAACATTAACATGCTTGGGCCTTGCATTCTCATTAACCCCTTATTATACATGAGAATGTCCTCTCTTCGTTCTCCTAGGACGAAATGGCAACCTAGGATCACCATCAGCACGGTACTCTTCATTATAAAAGCACCACCTTGGGAAAGAAAAACATTAGCAATTTGCACTATGCTTTGCTCAGTCAGTTTTTTTTAGACGTTTTCCGATCTCAGGAATCTCGTGTTTTAGTCTCTTTCCAATTTCAGGAATCTCGTGTTTTAGTCTCTTTCCAATTTCAGGAATCTCGTTGTTCTCCAACCTCAGATTGGCATCTGGAACCTTTCGCTTATCCGACTGACATCTCCATCTTTGCTGCCAGTACTGTAGCTGTCTCGAGTCCATATTGCCAAACTCCTGAAATCGAAATACAAACAAATCAATTCTTATTAATGATTTGGGATTTGCCCTGCGGCTTGTACTCTGTACACTTTAACTTGATCAATATATGCCATAATTGATCTCGTTGCTTTATGGTTCTCATGAACTCTGTTTACTCTTATTGGTAGATTGGAGTTACAACCTCTCTCCCCTACCTAAGTACTATCCTCAATACTTACCTGTTTAAAATATGCTCCCGCGGACTTCACCTTTGGAAGCTCTCACCTCATTGCAAGCTCTCACCACCCCCCCCCCCCCTTCTGTACATACGCGGCTGTCGTATGCACAGAGTATGGATGCCACACACCTGTTGCTGCTTTGCAGGTGAGCCTGCAATGCTCTTACTCATTTTCGCATTTACTTACCTAGAACTTCATTGCGATACCAGCTCTGCTAGAAGTTCTGTGTGTTCTACCCTCTGACCAATGTTTGCCGCGCCACTACCCTCATACTACCAAAAAAAAAAGGCCGCCTCCCTGTAGGAAGAAGCACTCTGCACTTAAACTACACAGGGTGCAGGGCTAAGCATTCCAGCGTCAAATGCCTGTATGCAGATCCCTGAATGTCCACTTGGTAGGTAGTCGCATGGCAGACACCGTACTGATACACTGTCACTCTGTAAATGGCAATTCTATCATCTGTATAATTGCCCCATGAACTGCTACCAGTTCTGTTCTGTGCTAAACTGAATCAGAGCTGGAGAAAAGAAGAGAAAGAAAAAAAAATATATATATATTTTTGACCAATCGGTGGGCGAGGAAAAACACGCTAACAGCCCAGCAATGACTTCTTTGTCAATCTCTGGTCCTGTCCCTGACACAAAAACCCCCCCGAAAAAAACACTCTGCAGTCGCAGTGAGTACACCTGGATTGGTCAACTCCTATCTTTTTCTCTTTTCCCTTCCCCCTCTCCAACTCTGCACTGTCCCCCCTATCTCTATTGGGAACACATGTCGCACCGCACTTTAAGGTGCCTCACTTAAAGGAATAATCCCATAAGCAACACAGTACAGGCACTTTCCTGATCTGCGCTGCGCCGTGTCTCCCTGCACCTAGCTGGGAAACACCTCCTATCCGTGACCCTGCAACTTGCTTGGCTCACGTATGCGGACACTCCCTGTGCCCAGACTTCTTCTGAGGAAATCACCTGGAAGCCGAGAAACTCAGTAGAATCTCTCTTCTGTCCCCACTCTGGACCCCCCCCCCCTCCCACCAGCTGCTTCCGTGCACGGCGCCTTGTGCACAGCTGTGACGTGGGACGTGGGATCCCCCCAGCACATCCTCCCCCCTGCCATCGGGGCGTGCCTATCAGTGGGCCCTTCCCGCCCCCTCCCCTCCTGATACATCATGCAGATGGGAGTGGCTTTCTCAGAAACCCGACGCCATGTTGAATCATGGCATGCCAGCCAAGATGGCTGCTATGTCAGTCCCCCATAGCAACCACTTAATCCTATGCACCTTTAGAAAAAAACAGAACATAAAAGGCATATGCACACTAAACATTTCAGCATATATATTTCTCGGATACCTGCAAAAACAGACACAGCAGTGTGTGAAATTTCCTATCTCCTTCCCAGAAAAAAAACGCAAATCATCTTGGACATGTAGATGGAGGAAAAAAAAACATGCACCCAACCCCGTGCACTCAAACGCTTCCCACAGAACTCCGATCTTATGACGGCTGCAAAAAAAACATCCTGAACAGAAGGAATTCTCCACAACTACACCAAAACTTTACTCATATCATAAACCTTTGCCTGGAATGCGGAGTGACAGAACCTGAACAAATCTTCCAGCTGTTAGCAGATATCCGCGGACACAAACCTTAACCGTGCTTCCCCCCAATCTGTAGAGAGGGGGGTGGGAGGATGCACTGTATTGGCCCACCTTCTCACTAAACCTACGCTCTGCGATCCGCAAGAAAAAACCAATAAAACCCATCACACGGAATTATGCTGAGATTACAGAAACATCACATAGCACTAACTAACTAACAGCACTGACCTGGAACCAGTTTTCCCACTATTCTGGGCTCTCGTTATACCAACTTTTTCTCTTCATTTCACCCTCCACCTGCTCTCCTCATCATCCACCATCTGCGTGACAGAGCACGAGAGAAAAACAAACACCGCTGGCCTCCCAGCCCAGAACTGCACAGAGAGAAACAGAAACTGTATACGCTATAACTGCTAGCTGCTACCAGCATAACCCAGAAAAATAACACACAGCTGGGAAAAAAAACACTGTTAACATATAACAGACCACAAACATTGCTAGAAAACCAAATAAACGAAACGCTATACTTGCCTGGCTCTACAGACTTGTACCGACTTCCAATCCGATCAGCTGACGGCAAGTTTTTTTCCACGAGTCGATGGACCTCGGTGAGTGTTTACTGAGCGTTCTCTCAGCGGATTCTCCGGTCCCGAAGGTAACTTGCTCAAAACCTCTGCCTGGGATACCTCACCACGGAATCCTTTGTTCGGCTAGATTGCGTGTACATCACAACCCAAATAAAACAGGTCCATGACTCGCCGCTGATCATCACTCGGATTGCAGTCCGTGTGTTGGCCTCTCTAGTGGCCTCCCACACACCACTTATCCTCTTGATAAGCTTTCCAGTCTGCGTCAACTCCGCTTGTGTCGCATTGGAATATCTTGAAAACTTCGGCCCCTGGCCCCTGTCTGCCTGTTTTGCAAGGCAGTGAAGGGGGGGTTTCAGCACCACTGTTATAAACTGTTCCAATTCACCTTTTTCCGGCACCAGCAAACTCCTCCTCAAGAGTTGCAAACACGATCACACAGCAAGCAGGAGATAGACTTTTCTCAGGCTTCTTCAATATTCACGAAGTTTATTCAGGAAACATATATACAGATATAGTTCATCATCCTGGCAAAGCAGATTTCCATGTTGCGTTACAAGCTTCTTGATTAGACTTCCTGCTGAAGTCAATCAGGTACCTTCTTCCTAACTACGTTACACTAGACTACCTACAGTATGTACAGAATACATTATATCAGATTACATATAGAATGAAAATAGAGGTTCCAGTCAGCCTTTAGATCTAGTGGGAAAATCAGAAGCAGAGTGAGCTCCCATCGCTCACTCCCGGTTTAATACCGACAAGGAAAGAGTTAAATATGACATCATCTTCGCCATCCCCTAGATCAGACTATTGGTGAACCCACTTGTGGTGTCATCATACACCCCTACTCGATTAATATTCAATGAGGCTTGTGACCTACATACATGGAATGTGGTGTTTTAGTAAATATGGCTGATGTTTACTGTTCCAGTGGCGTACATGCCCAGGTCAGGGAGACCTGTGGCCTTGTCCATAGAACAGCTTCTTGGTATGTTCTAGTTCTGCTGACAGAACTGCAGATTTTCTCTCTAAGAGAAAATCCCCTTAAAGGGCAGGCCTGCTCCTCAAGCCTTTTTGACTAACTCAGTCCAAATAACTGAGGCCTACTTAAATTATAACAATTGTCATTAATGAACCAGTATTATTTTCACATAATCACAAGTACATGTTAAGCCTTGGGAGCTCATGAAGCTTCCATGTACTCAATGGGGTCTACTCTATCATCCTAAAAGACCAACTACGCATTGCAATAGATAAATGTTCCAGAGACCCATGAGGAGACTGTCTTCACTGCCGCATTGGAAACCAGCACAGAATCAAACACCTAAATCTCTAGCTACGTTTGGTTTTAAATTAGGGTAAGACTGTATTCCATACTTTGCTTCATGTCCAAGTATGACACAGGCTTGTTGTGATTGAACTGCTGCTCAGTTTAGAAGGCCATTCACTGCTTCTACTCCTTTTCCACGCAAACGCAAACATGTAAATTAGCTCCACAATGGATGGAAAGTTATAGCTATCAACCCAGTGACCATTAACACAGCTGTTAAAATCTGCAATCTTCTAATTAGCATAATATTGTCTTTTTAATCCTAACTTTAAAACAAGTCCACAATGGTGGATGCCATCGTGCTGTTGCCTTTTAATGCTACACTAACCTCAAAATGTTCCTCTGCTTGCTTAGGGCTAACCGGAAAAGCTGGCGTAATTTTGCACAATACTATATTCACGTGAAATAAGCCAGGTAGTTTCACATTACATGCTAGTGTGCAGAGGTTGATAAAACTAGATCTGTCTTCTCTTTTTATCCCGTCTTCTCCATATTAGCCTTTATAACTCTCTGGCTCACAAACTGTAACACTTGCTTGGCTATTTTAGTCATGCATGATTGTTTTTATTTTGTTTCATGTCAAAATTTCTCTTTCCATGTCAGTTGTTGTTTAGTGCCTTTTAAAGTGTGCCTGAAGTCATAGAAACAAAAATAAACTCAGTTCAGTAGAGGGATGCCTGTAGATATTCCAGAGGCTTCCCAGATCCTTTTACACCCCAGTTCTGTGTCACTCAAAATTGTCCAGCGTTTCTCTCGAGTGTGGCCATACATATGCGCAAAGTATATTAGTAAAACAAAGCTGCTCGTGTAGTTTTTTCCTCCATACATAAGCAACTTTGTGCTAGTGCAGACTATACTTGTGTATGTGCAGTACAGCTGGGCTCATAAACACAAGCAAGGCCATGAAGAGGAATTTGGTCCTAGGAAGCAGTGAAGAGGATCGGGAAAGCCTCTGGACTATCCAGAGGCTTTCTGCTACGTAACCACTTGAGGACCACGGTGTTAACCCCCCCCCCCAGTGACCAGGACATTTATTACTAAAATGGCTGGAGCTTTAAGGCCAAGCTGCAGGGCTGAACAACTCAGCAGACGAGTGATTTCCACCCCCCCCTCCTCTTCTCCCCACCAGGAGAGCTCTCTGTTGGTGGGGTCTGATCGCCCCCCCCCCCCCCCAGGTGTTTGTTTTTTGTAAATAATTATATTACATTTTTAATAAAATTTACTATTTTTTTTTTTCAATTTATCTTATATCCCTCCCTCCCCCATCCAGCCAATCAGCGTGATCAGCTGTCATAGGCTTCAGCCTATGACAGTCGATCACTATTTTGCCTGCCAGGGGGACACCCGTGTCACACGACTGTCCCCAGTACAGCGCTGCTGCAGATCGCAGCGCTGTACAAAGTCATTAGACAGCGGTTTCGCCGTCTAACAGTCTCCCGAGCGGCAATTTCTGCTCAGAGACTGAAGGAAAGGCGGAGCTGAACTCCGCCCCCAAAACGGGAGATGCGTGCCCATAGACGGCCATTCACGCCAATCTGTGTGTCGGCAAGTAGTTAAAGGAACACTATCAAACCAAGTCTTATAAAATGAGAATGTATAAATAATGTCTAAATGGCTGTGTAAACATTTTCCTACTGTTCATGTTAAATGTCAGGCAAAAGCTTTAATTTATTGTGGAGATTTTGGAATGTTTCATTTGCAAAGGTGAATCTGTTTCAACATTACACAGTTTTTGCATGTCAGAGTGCAGAGTTACAGTATATGAAAAGCCTCTGGTGTTAGGTTTCACTCACAATTACAAACGTTTATGTTGCGCATAAGATACATTTCCTCTGCTCTCTGCAGAGAGCTCATTTAGAGCTTTCTCTCACACACAGGGTTAACAGATGTAGGATGAGGAATTCCTCCTCCCCTCATGGTTCACTGGGCCATCAGATTTGCGCAGACTTGCTGTCAGTTAAAGCAGACCCAAACCAAACATTTTTTTAATTAAAAATATTTAGTTGCACCACTCTGACACATACAAAGATAAATAAACACTCCTTCAAACCTATGATCATTTCTGTGCATGGTTTTCACCCTTCTCTTTTCATAGCTAGGATTATACTGGGGGCAGCCATTAGCAATTCCTCCATTGCCAGACACCATCTACTCCACCAGTTTGCCAGAAAAATCCCGGCAATTTGAAAGGAAGGGAGGGGTTCCTCCAATAAATGTAAAATATTTTATATTTGTCATCATGCAGCTGAAAAAAGGCTGCTATTTATTATTATAATTTAGACAATAGATTTTATTTCTGAAATCTTGTATTTTTAATTTGGGTCCACTTTAAGAGTGAAAGGACTTTCATAACAGTAAACAGATAAGCATTGAAATTTATACACCAGTACTTAGCAGCACTTCCCAAACATTTCCTATCTCAATTAAAAAAAAACAACATGTTAATCGATAGTGTTCCTTTAAAGGGACACTTAAGTAAAAAAAAACTTTTACTCACCTAGGGCTTCCAATAGCACCCTGCAGCTAACCGGTGCCCTCGCCGTCTCCCTCCGATCCTCCTGGCCCCGCCGGCAGCCACTTCCTGTTTCGGTGACAGGAGCTGACAGGCTGGGGACGCGAGTGATTCTTCGCGTTCCTGGCCACAATAGCGCCATCTATGCTGCTATAGCTTATATCATATACCATATAGCATCATAGAGGGTGCTAATGTGTCTGGGAACGCGAAGAATCACTCGCGTCCCCAGCCTGTCAGCTCCTGTCACCGAAACAGGAAGTGGCTGCCGGCGGGGCCAGGAGGATCGGAGGGAGACGGCGAGGGCACCGGTTAGCTGCAGGGTGCTATTGGAAGCCCTAGGTGAGTAAAACTCATTTTTTTTTGTTTGACAGAAGTGTCCCTTTAAGTAAGCATCTGGTTGTAAAACATTTGACTAAATTTGTCTATTTAAAGCATCTTTTCATGTAGGAAATGGTCACACTCAGCCAGGTTCGGGATGTGTATGGTCACAGCCAATCCGGTTCCTGACATGTATGGTCACAGCAGACCAAATGTAAAATCCATTGGGCCATATGCAATTAACTTTTTTCCTGAGTTTTCTTCTAGTGATATTTTCAACCATGTCAATAAAATGCCCTTTAAACCCAAAGCAGTCAAGAAAATACACACACAATCATTTTGATAGTACTTTTTCTAGTACTTTTGGTACTCTTTTAGTTGCAAAATACTGAAAGGTTTTTTTTTTAAAGAGAAGATGAAAAACTGTCACGTAGGTGAAAACTTAAGAGAAAAAGTGAATTGCATATGGGCCATTGTGTCTGTCCATGGCAGGGCTGTTGAGTCGGTACAAAAATAATCTGACTCCTCAGTTTATGAAACATCTGACTCGGACTCCAGGAACCCAAAATGACTCTGACTCAGACTCCTCGACTCTGACTCCTTAGTCTAATACTTACCAGGGCAATGGATTTGGTACAAAAACCATTCAACTCAGACTCCTCAGTTTAAAAAAAAACTCCGACTTCAACTCCAGGTACCCAAAATTGCTCAGACTCAGACTCCTCGACTCTAACTCCGACTCCACAGCTGTGGTCCATGATATTGTGCTGTCCGTTGTAATGCAACTTTTTTTTAGGCATTGCGTTGTAATTTGCATTTAGACTTTAACGTTGTGCATCAAAACGCAACATCCTACTGTGAAAGAGGCCTTAAACTTAAAAATGTTATCTCCCAGTGGACTTGCACATCAAATTATCTAGGCGTCAACATTATTCCATCATACTTCCCGGTTTTCAGCAAATATCCACCTTTTGCCCAAATTTTACACCAAACATCTAGATTCTTGGTCTCACATTCCTTTATCATAGCTAGCCTGTATTAACATAAAAAATTTGAGAGGATATATCTAAAGCCTCATACTCCCCACTCGAAGGGTTCAGCACAAATGGGAAGTCAAGCAATCGCGGTACTTTGAGCGGAGTCGTCAGGAGTCTTAAAGATCCAATGTGACGGTTGTTATCACAGCATGAGTGACGCTTGTGCAATTGTGCGCTTGTACCCATGTCCCAAGATCGTGGAAACCATCGCTCAAAAAAATTGCCGGTTTTCAGGAAAATTGTCACGTGGGTACACAGCTTTAACCATCCGCAAGGTCCAATACTGATATCATCTCTGAAACAGAGACAGCTGCCATTCCCCTGAGTACTGGCCGCAGCTGGGGGCTGTTAACACAGACTACAACTCTCAGGAAGGCCACCTTAACTGAGAGGGATATGGATGTTTCCTTTTAACCTCCCTGGCAGTATGATTATTACCGGATTTTAGTGTCTGAAAAGCAGTGCAATTTTTTCACAAGCTTTTAGACCCTAAAAATCATACTGCTAGATACATCTGCGGCAGCCCTGCACATTACACACCACCCATGGATCCAGCTTGGGGTTTCCACTCTGAGCTACAGATTTCCAGCTCATCCCTGACTCGGAATTATAGCTAAGGAGGTTCCAGTTGCTTGTCAGTCCTGCTGATATCTGGCTGCAGTAGTGGCTGAATCACACACCTGCAACAAACATGCAGCTAATTCAGTCTGACTTCAGTCAGAGCACCTGATCTGCATGCTTGTTGAGGGGCTGTGGCTAAAAGTATTGAGATACAGGATCAGCAGAAGAGTCAGGCAACTGGTATTATTTTAAAAGGAAAAATCCATATCCTTCTCAGTTTAGGTTCCCTTTAAATAAAACTGTGAGAAGGAAGGGTTTTAATGGTTTACCTGCACTGCAGTGTGATATTTAAACAAGAGAATTGTCGGTGTTGACCTTTCTTCACTCTCCGCATGGAGATTTGGCAAAGAAGATGTGTTTAGCTGTCCTGCACTTGTAAAACCGCCGTGGTCCTTTCCCAGATATGGAACATAAAAGTAAGCAGTGAAGCTGCCGCATGATATGCTTTACATTTATATCTAACAAGAGGAACATTTCTCTGGCTTTTGTCAAGTCCGTGTTTGTTCAGCTCACGACTGTGAAAAGAGACAAGGTCAGTTTATGGTTTCCTTTAGGACAGTCTGTCTCTGCAATAGCATGGAAAAATATTTTTAATGCTCAAATGATATTTTATAGAAAACAAAAGGCCAATCATTTAAATAAACGACAATATATGCCACAAATCATGATTTCTCACTTTTTCTTTAAGGGAAATTCTTTCATTTCAAATAAGTAAACCAGTACCATAAACATAGGCCAACACCTTAGTAAGTCTTTTTGTAATTTAAAGGGAACCCGATGTAAGAGGCATATGGAGGCTGCCATATTTATTTTACCAGTTGCCTGGCAGTCCTACTGATCCCGTGTCTCAAATACATGTAGCCATAGATCCTGAACAAGCATGCAGCAGATCAGGTACTCTGACTCAGGTTTTACTGGGTTAGCCATACGCGTGTTCCAGGGTTTTGGCTCAGACACTACTTATGTCAGGAGATGAACAGGGCTGCCAGGCAACTGGCATTGTTTACAAGGAAATAAATATGGCAGCCTCCCTATCCCTCTCACCTCGGGTTCCCTTTAAATTCCATTAAAACTTATTTTCCCAGTCCAATCTGCAGGCGGCTAGAAATTTCCAGGACAGACAGTAAGCCCAAACGTTTTTTTTTGTACATTCTTGGTAGCAACACTCTGCAAATACTGTTGGGAGAATGGATGCTGTGAAACTGCCCTGAAACGCTGATCTTGCTGCAGGAGTAACACCTGAACTAATCCATTCATTGGCAGCAAATGTCGAAATATCTCTATACCAGTTTGGCTACTTGCTGTGCTGTGTGATGTAACACAGGCAAGGAAGCAACTGAACAATGTGCAACTTCCTAGCCTACCATTGCGCATGTCAATGGCCTCAATTCACTAAGATCACACTGGAGATAATAAGGCAAGAGAAAACTTACCTCCACACAGTGAGAGAGTTATCTTATCTCTTCATTCCTTAAGTTACCTCCTCTGTAGTTATTTTCACACACAGTTAATAAACAGCCTGTCTTTAACTTCTGGAGTTATTTTAAGGATTGAAGAGTTAACGTAAAGACAGAAGAGATAACTTTAGGTTTGCCTGAGGTAAAATGTTTCCTGAATACTACATGCCTCATCACCATGGTGATAACTATAGAAACGTTATTAAAGACAGGAGAGAAGCTTAGTGAATTGAGGCCAATGTGTGGGCTTCTCCTAATGCACTGCATGTTTTGCATTGGAACAACAGAATTAGGTGCACTGCAACTGATGGGATTGTGAACCATTCCTAGACTTTGAATCACACACCCCATTACTGTACACTAAACAGTACCTGTTACAAAGCAACACGTCAGTGTGAAAGTACCCTTTCTGTTATAAAACAAGCATTCCATGGTGCTTCAATGCAAAGACAAAAGTAATTAAGCTGAAAAGGTTTGCTAATTAATACTTTGAAAATATAGAACCAAATTGAAAACACTGGCTTTCATTTTTCCCCAACACAAATGGAATTTCCATTTAAGTGAGAAGATCATGGAGGCTGCCAACTGCATTATTTTAATGTCAGTTGGCTGGCTACCTGTTTACAGCAGTATTTCGGGGGTATACTTGCCAGAGGAGAATATTTCATCTAGACTCTGGAGCCGTAATTCATTAAGTATTTGAGACAGAGCATCGGCATAAAACAAGCAAATAGCATTTTTACTAACGAAGGCCTCCTCCTCATTCCTCTCACTGCAGGATTCCGTTGTGATCTACACTAATAAAGTATAAAACAACAAAAACAAGAGGTTTAATTAAAATACCAATTTTATTTAAGAAACTGAAATGGAACATTTTAAACTTGACTGCTGTTTATATTGGTGAATGATTTCAATTATTTGTGTAAGAAAAACATACAAGCTACTATAATAAATATATTTACAAAACATTAAGATATAGGTTAAGTACAGCAGAAATGGTTTGTCAGACCATAAGGGCTGGTTCAGACGGACAATTGCTGACATTTATCCCTGGCATGTACTGCTAGGGGGCTACCATGTCGTAATTGCAATGAATGGGAGTGTTGATCTTGTGTTGTTTATCACCGATTGCTCAAGGGCCGCAGGCAATAGAGTTTTCTGAGACACGGTATGCAGCTTCTCGAGTTGCCGGCGTTCATGGTTACATTCTGTCCCCTAGGGCTCTAAACACGACGGTAAACGATGTCAAATACTTTTCTGTATGGTAGCAGAACGGTGTTTGCCTGTGATGACATGAGCCGCCAAGAGCTGTCAGCAGGGATGGGCTCACGAGTAGTTCACTACTCGAATTTGTGATAAAAATTAGGTTTAATTGCCTCAGCTGTGCGGCTGGGAGAGAGGGGGTTACTTACCCATAAGTCCTCTGTCTTCTATGCGTTCCAAACATCTTGCACGCGTCCTATTAGATGCCCTTGCAAGACTCACTACATACATTTCCTCCTTCCAGTTTAAAGGAGGAAATGCGGGTAGTGAGTCTTGCAACGCGTCTAATAGGACGCGTGCAACATGTTTGGAACGCATAAGACAGTGGACTTATGGGTAAGTAACCCCCTCTCTCCCAGCCGCACAGCTGAGGCAATTAGGGCTCATTTTAATCACAAATTCGAGTAGTGAACTCGTGAGCTCATCCCTGGTTATGAGTCACAGTTATAGGGATTCAAATGCGTGATGAGATTTTTTGCTGCATGCCATCTGGTTTATTTTGGGATTCAGCAAAAAATGCAATCGACTCCCTCCAGGGTAGAACTTGATTGGTCCATTCTTAAGCTGCATACATTTGCATACAAAATGTGCATAATCCTGCATCAGCCCCAAATTTGCACCCCAGCCTTCGTTTCCAAAGATCTCACTTTGCACAGTTAAATTACAACTGAATTCTGTTTGATTTATATGTGATCTCAGTTTCATTTTCCCGAAACAGTCTGTTCCATTTGAAATTCTTTTCTGACTGTTTGAATAGGGTTTGGTCTTAGCTTCCCACCGCATTCAAAACACTAATAAAACCAGGTGCATATATTTTAAAGCATATTTTTGAATCTCAAACAGTTTCAGAATGGTGTAGAAGAAAAGCTATTATTATTGCATCAAATACGTCACATACTTTGTAAATGGAGCCCTATGAGATTATGTATACTGTGTTTGATAAAATGCTAGTTGCCATGGTGATCCTTGAATACTTTGTTCCACTGACCCTAGTACATGTATAGTGTGGAGACTGGGTGTTCAGAACCCAACTAGATCAAGCACAGCGTGGGTGTTCTGACTCCACCTAGAACAAGTACAGCGTGCAGACTGCACAGGACGTTTTGGTCTGGTCTCCCTTTAACAAGTAATTTGAAGAACAAGGAGTTAACAGGAGGATACGCAGCATCTTCTGTCATAAGATTCGGCCCCTGACGACATTTCCACATCAAACAGAAACACGCTGTGCTGGTCACACAAACCATTAGTCTGAAAATTCAAAGGACTTGGATTTATCTTGAAGAGAGGAAACGACTGTTTACCAGAAATCCTCATCTGCTTCTCCCATAGACTGAGCTGTGATACTGAAGAAAGAGGAGAAATTATCTTAATAGGCAGAAGGCTGCGTGGGTAGCTACACAATTACACCATTTATACGCAGTGTGCAAATAGGAGGCATACAAGAGGCCTTTCTGGAAGCCAGGACGTTCCGTGTTTAATGAATGCTTACAAAACCAAGTGACATTCTACTGAAGTGCAGTATGGGCTTTGGTAAAGCATCGCCCTGCTGACGGAAGCGAGACCACCAAATCTTTCCACTCATCTCTCTTCCTGTCCTTCTGTTCATTACACAAATACACTTCATTTCAAACACTACCAATGTACTCCTGCAGGAACATAAGTGTCACACAGCAACATATGTGTGGAGGTTTTAAATGCTTATTGGGTAGATGCAGATCTTACAGTGGTGGGCATTAATAATCCAATGCAGAGATAAGAGGATCACAGCTGGATTGGCTTACAGATTAATAAGGGGGAAATGTTAGATGGGTAACGAGAAACAGCTTCCATGAACATCTACAGGCCAGTTTCTCACAATCTGGAAAGGGGACTGTTCAGAAAGATGCAGAAGCACAGATGTAGGAGAGGACTTGTTAGAAGACCACAATCCTGTAACTACACATCATGGGGCTTCCCCAGTGTGTTCACAACCCTTTCCCCTGTAGTCACCCCCTTATCACCAGGAGGTCATATAACAGGTTCACTCCCCTATAAAATGTGTGGTCACAACCAGGCATGGGCTTAAATTCGGATTTGGGTGATCCGGATAGCTACTATCCAGAGTTCACCCAGTAATGCCGGGGGTGGGGGGTGTCAAGCTTACCTATCTAACGTCTTCTTTGCTCGTCCCTCGGCGCCTCCCACAATGCATTCCAATGCGCCGTCACGTGATTATAAACACTTCCGCCTTCAACCCGGAAGGAGGAAGTGTTTGTAGTCACATGGCGGCGGATTGGAATGCATCGTGTGAGGCGCCGAGGGACGAGCTTAATGACAGCAGAGAGTGTTATAATTCCCTGCGCACGCTATGCAGCCATAGTGTGCACAGTTAAATTACATTCAGCTCAATTAATTAACCACAGTTTGTGAAAAAGGAAAGGTTTCCCATGGGGGGGGGGGGGGGGGGAGGGGAGGGGTCAGCTACTGATTCTTGGTCACGGTTCATTTCTTGGTCACGGTTTATACTTAAAGCGGAACTGTAAATTCGTTAAAAGCAAACAGTTTCACTTACCTGGGGCTTCCCGAAGCCCCCAGCAGCCGTCCTGTGCCCTCGCCAGTCCTGCCCGAGCTTCCGTTCTCCCGCGGGAGCTACTTTCATTACCGCTGACTTGCAACTGCGCGCCCCGGGCAATACGACGGTTTCTTCGCGTTTCCATTGCCCGGGGCGCGCAGGCGCAGTTGCCGTCGACTTGTAAGTCGGCGGTAATGAAAGTAGCTCGCACGGGAGAACGGAGGCTCGGGCAGGACCGGCAAGGGCACAGGACGGCTGCTGGGGGCTTCGGGAAGCCCCAGGTAAGTGAAACTGTTTGCTTTTAACGAATTTACAGTTCCGCTTTAAGGAGAGCTCCACTGAACCTGCTCAGAGCCCAGCGCTTGTTCTCACTGCCAATCAGAGGGGAGATGAATGAATGGGAATGCAGTTCCCATTCATTGATCTAAGTCTCCGTGTCAATGATCACCAGCATCAATGAGATGCCGCGTCATTCACAAAAGCTGATACTTACACGTCCACACATTACTTCTTGTTTGCATACTAATAGTACGCACAGGAAAGTTATGCGCAAGGACATCTTTTGGCCAAATAGTAAAATTACACCTACACACACACTTTTTTTTTTAATAAACAGACCTATATTTACATTTAAGATTAACCCCTTACCTCCCACACTCCCCAATAGTTACCCAAATAATTTTTTATTAAAAAAAAAAAAAAAATTATATATATATATATATATATATATATATATATATATATATATATATATATATATATATATATACACACACACACACAATTACAAAAAAAAATAGTTATCTTAGGGACTGAACTTTTTTAACCACTTGCCGACCGCACACTCATACCGTGCGGCGGCAAAGTGGTAGCTGGAGGACCAGCGACGCACATCTGCGTTGCCAGGTGCCTCCCTAATTAATCAGGACAGGTTTCCTGTTAGATCACGGAGCGGGTCTCCGTGAATAGCCTGCGAGCCACTGATCGCGGCTCGCAGACTAAATATAAACGCAGGAGATGTTTGTCTTCTTTGTTTACATTGAACGGCGCTGCTGCTACAGCAGCGCCGTAAGGCAGATCGGCGATCCCCGGCCAATCAGCGGCCGGGGATCGCCGCCATGTGACAGAGGACAGCCTGTCACTGGCTGCACAGGACGGATAGCGTCCTGTGCAGCCCACATCACCAGGGAGGAGGGGAATTTCGCCGCGGAGGGGGGCTTTGAGGTGCCCCCCCCGCAACACCCAGGCAGGCAGGAGAGATCAGACCCCCCCCCCCCCCCTGCACATCATCCCCATAGGGGGGAAAAAAGGAGGGCGATCTGATCGCTCTGCCTGCAACCTGATCTGTGCTGAGGTGCCCACCCAGCACAGATCATAAAAAACAGCACTAGTCCTTAAGGGGGGGGGGGGGGGGTAAAGGCTGGGTCCTCAAGTGGTTGATATGCATGTAAAGAGGGTATATTACTCTTGCTTTTTAAGTTATAGGCTTGTAATTAGTGATGGACGCAAAACGGAAAACCTGAAAAACTGAAACCTTTATTTCCAAATAAAATATTGGCGCCATACCTTGTACTAGGGAAATGTTTTAAATGTTGCAGTAACCAAATGGGCAAATAAAATGTGTGGCCTTTATCCACAGTAGAACGTTTTATTTTAAATATATCATGGCTGAAAACTGAGGAATAATGATTTTTTTTTTCCATTATTCCCATTAAAATGCATTTAGAATAAAATAATTCTCAGTAAAAAGTACCACCTAAAGAAAGCCCAATTGGTGGCGGAAAAAACAATGTATAGATCATTTCAGTGTGATAAGTACTGATAAAGTTATTGGCAAATGAATGGAAGCAGCGCTGAAAGATGAAAATAGCCATGGTTTTTAAAGAGACACTGAAGCGAGAATAAATCTCGCTTCAGTGCTTATAGTCAGCAGGGGAATGTGTGCCCCTGCTAAACCGCCGCTATCCCGCGGCTAAACGGGGGTCCCTTACCCCCCCCCCCCCTGCAAAATCTACGACCAACTTGGTCGTAGATTTTTCTGCTGTTGAGGCAGGGCTAACGGCGAAGGAAGACTGAGAGGGGCGGGGGAGAGGCGGAGATACGCGCTGACAGACGCGCGGTTAGCCCTGCCTCTATGCGGAAGAGATCCCCGGGAACCACGGAGGGGATTTGGGAGGTAAGGGACTCCAGTTTAGCCGCGTGATAGCAGCGTTTTAGCAGGGGCACACATGCCCCTGCTGAATATAAGCTCTGAAGCGAGATTTATTCTCGCTTCAGTGTCTGTTTAAGATAAAAAACCCTTGGAGGTGAAGTGGTTAAAGCAAACCTGAAGCGAAAATAAACTTATGAGATAATGAATTGTATATTTAGTACAGATAACAAAGAGAATATTAGTAGCAAAGTAAAAAAAAGTCATGTTGTTTTCCAGTACAGGAAGAGTTAAAACGCTTGATATCCATGCAAAAGAGCTTCTCTGAGCTGTTAGATCAACTTGGTCAAACTCCGTCCTGTTTTCTGAATAGCTTAAACAGCCAAGAAACCGTGAGAGGCAGCTTGAGAGAAGGTTTTACTGAAGGAAAGTTAAAAGGGTCATTAGCTCTGCTTTGTTTTACAGCTTACAATACAGAGTGTGGTTTCTAAAATGCATAAAGCAAATATGACAGAATGATGCAATGTTATAAATAAAGCTATACAACTAAAAATAAAAATACGAGACTCTTTTCTTTGCTACTAATGTTCTTTTAATTATCCGTACTACACATACAATTCATTATCTCATACGTTTATGTTCACTTCAGTGTCATTTTATTGCATAGAACTCCAGTACTGACACCCGGTTTACTGCATTTATGTTAAATATGGAATACATTGTGAAGATAACACAATGAAGTAAGCATTAATACACAATGGATGCCTTTGCCTTACCTTTCATTCGAAAGTTTTTCAGCAACAGAAACCTCTTCCGCAGATTCTTTGGCAGCCTGAAAATGATAACGTTTACTGAACACCGCACACTTGACTACACACATACAGAGATCTCATATACATGGCCACAAGCTGCAGAATACAACATGGTGTCTAAATAGCTCAAGCTATTATGTCAGGAACATTGTGGCTAGAATGACTAATTATCCCTTTGCACAGACACGCATCATTCAAATACAGCAAGTTCTGGAGACAGTTCCTGTTTCTACAGCTAATTCAAAACGTGGGTGTTAAGTTTTTAAAACATGGATGATTCTCTATAATCACATGTACATTTTAGTAGCTGTAGGACAGTAGCTGTATCCTGAATTGACTGTCTGAACGACTGGTGTGCAGTTGCGTGTAAGTGTGCCAAGGGTTCATTGCTGATGTGCTTTGATGTTCATCCACACTTCCTTTAGCACCTCCAACTTACTTCATCTTATTTAAGTGGTCCTAACTAGGATATGAGCTTGGGCTTTATATTTTAATAGGAACAACATGGCTATATGAAGATCAGCTGATCCCATGCACTATAAAATTAAAACAAAATTAAAGCATTGCCAAGCCGCAAGCAAAAACATCATTGTCCTGCTCATAAAATAATGCGTGCGCTCAGGAGCGCAGAACTGTTGCAGGTTTTGAGTGGACAAAGTCTGTTACCCAGCCTGTACAACTAAAATATTAGAATTCCCCATTCTGATAGTGGTTAAGAAGGTCAGCACAGATTACAGTGTTAGGCCTTCAGTGAACATTAGGGTTAGGTGAATCAAGTTACAGCTAGCATGGGGCTATCCAGTTAAGATCCAGCAGGAATATCGGTTATGTCTGATTTATCAATAGTTTGAGTGATAGGTAGTTATTGATGTCGCTAACCTCTGATTTTCGGTTCGCGAACCTCCGCGGAAAGTTCGGTTCGCGAACCACAATAGACTTCAATGGGGAGGCGAACTTCAAAATTTAGAAAAATTTCTACTGGCTGGCAAAATGATAGAAAACATGTTTCAAGGGTTCTAATACCTAGAAGACCTCCCTCCAGTGCTGGGCCGAAATTACGCATTAGCGTAATTACGCATCGTAATTCAATGTAAATTGACGCGTAAGCGCTACGCGTAACTTACGGTCTTACGCGTAATTATTTACGCGTAAGCAGTTAAGTGGTATCGTAATTACGCCGTGTACCGTAATTGCTAGGTATGCGTAATTTTACGAAGACTTACGCGTAATTTTACGCGTAATTACTAACGTAAAAACTCCCCTTTTCTAAGAGTAGCCAATCAGTCAACATCCTAAGCAACCAATAGTATCTTCTCCCGCCCCTCAGTATATAAGCGTACGATTTGACGCTTTTGAATGATGTGTACGCAATAGCTGTCAGATTGACGGCTATTGCGTACACATCGTCCGTATGCGTCAAAAACTATGCATTAATGGGTATTACGGCACTACGCGTAACATCGTAGTGTAAGTGCCTACATAACGGTATCCTTACGCGTAACTGCGTAAGTTAACGCGTAATTACAGTGATGAACCGTAGATAATTTCCTACGCCGTAACCGTAATTGCGTAATGCGTAATAGCATAAAATTACGCGTAATGATCCGTAAGCGTAGATTTTTTCCATTACGACCAGCACTGCCTCCCTCCACCCTCCTCCCTCCACCCTGAGGGAGGAGGGTCTCATCTGCTAGGGAATTATAGTATTTCAAAAGCCAGCTTACATACCGTGGCTGGGAATTGAACCCAGGTCTCAGTGTATGGTAGGTAACTAACATATCTATTATACCACCAACACTACTATCTGAAACTAGCCTAGCATGTACCATTTATGCTCAATCCAAGAGAAAAATTAGACAAGACAATTTTCTCCTGGCGGACTTAAAGCACCAGAGCTGCAGCCACTAGGGCAAGCTCTATGGGCAGTAGCAGCATTAAGAAGACTTACTTAAGGTCTCCTACTGAATAGGTGCTGGCTTACTGAACAGACATAGCCAAGATTAGAACCCTGGTCTCCTATGTCAGAGGCAGAGCCCTTAACCATTACACCATCCAGCCACTGCTTAAGGATATGTAGTCAGGCATGGCCTTGCCTTTTGTGTTCAACAGTTGTCCAAAGAGAACCCCAGATAGCCAGGTAGATTCATCTCTCTCTCTCTCTCTCTCTAGTAGGGATGGTCACCGCTTTCCCCGGAATTGTATTTTTGAGCATAAATAGATTGAGCATAAATGGTACATGCTAGGCTGGCTTCAGCATGTAGTGTTGGTGGTACAGAGAGAGATGAATCTACCTGGCTATCTGGGGTTCTCTTTGGACAACTGTTGAACACAAAAGGCAAGGCCATGCCTGGCTACTGTTATGATCATGTCTGCAGCGTTTACTGCTGGCTGCAGTGGTACTGTAACCCAAGCAGTTCTGATGTCATTACATACATTTTCTTGCATAGTTTGGTTTGCACTTAAACTAGTTGCTGATTCCATCTGCAGTCGCTCTGAAGTTAATGACAGTTTAATATGCTTTTGTGTAAACAAACATTGTCTGCTGCAATGGAGGGGCAATCCCTTTCCTGCAGGCTGCATATCATTGTCTGTCTTTTCCTGCTGTCAGCCTGTGATTAATTACCATTCACTTGTGTGGGAATCTGCAGGTCTGCTCCCATTGGATGACCTCAGTATAAAGAACTGCTTCCTGCAATGCTTGATGGGCTACCATAGTCTCAGATTCAGTCTGTTACTCTGCTCGTGCCCCACCTCGTTCCTGGTCTGTGTGGACTGCGCTGACTCCTGCGAAGGGGTCAGCGAGTCCTCCTAGTTCTGCTCTTGTTCTAGAAGTTGTTACTTTGCTTGTCTTGTGTCATATATTGGTTCATCGCCAATATATACGCATACTTGCACGTTTATTATTTTCCTTGTATTCGTGTTACGTTGATACATCAGTGTCGCTGATATATACGTACACGAACTGTTTATATCCTGTGTTCCGTTAGTCAGCGTTCCAGCACGCTGAGCTAGTTATCCTGTTCCTGGTCCTGTTTGTGGATTGCGTTCATCTCTGCGAAGAGATAGCGAATCCTTCTGAGTCCTGTTCCCTGTATTACTCCAGTCTTAGTCAGAGTTCCTGCTTATGTCATATATCGGTTCATTGCCGATATATACATATGTTAGTCAGACGCTACAAATAGTTTCATTGATAGCTGTAATTGTAATACGCTAGGAAATCATACTTATTGTATATTTATCTGTGTTACGTTCATCTATCTTGATCCTGCTATTTCCTGACTATCCTGTCCTGTCTTTGTGAGGCACGCCATTGCTGCAAACGCATTGGCTACCTCATTCCAGTCTTTTTTATTGTGGACGCTTGCTGTCACTAAGTAGTGGCTAGTTAAGCAAGCGTTCATTCTGTCTACCTGTCCTGATCTCCTCAGTCCTGGTTTATGCGCTCAGCGCTACTTTGCGCTGAGACGTTATTACGAAAGTGTTGTTTGTGGCTGTTCGGATCTGCACCGGCTCTGTGCACCACAATCTCCTATTGGAGTCAGTCCTCTCCTCCACTAAACTGGGGATATCCTGATCCCTTGTGCTGGTGTGTGTACCTCCTTCACGTCAGCTTATGTGTTGTATGCTGACTGTGGAGATTACACCTCCAAGCTTAACAGCTACATATCCTTAAGCAGTGGCTGGATATGTAATGGTTAAGGGCTCTGCCTCTGACACAGGAGACCAGGGTTCGAATCTCGGCTCTGTCTGTTCAGTAAGCTAGCACCTATTCAGTAGGAGACCTTAGGCAAGTCTTCCTAACACTGCTACTGCCTATAGAGCGTGCCCTAGTGGCTGCAGCTCTGGCGCTTTGAGTCTGCCAGGAGAAAAGCGTGATATAAATGTTATTTGTCTTGTCTAATTTTTCTTTTGAATTGAGCATAAATGGTACATGCTAGGCTAGCTTTAGCTAGTAGTGTTGGTGGTATAATGGATATGTTAGTTACCTACCATACACTGAGACCTGGGTTCAATTCCCAGCCACGGTATGTAAGCTGGCTTTTGAAATACTGGAATTCCCTGGCAGATGAGACCCTTCTCCCTCCGGGAGGAGAAGCCTACAAGAGGCTAATTAAACTCTCCCTAGCAGAGTGTGTGTAGCAGCTGTCCCTTAACTAATTAGTATAGGCAGACGAGTGAGTCAAATGGCTCAAGGACCTTGCCTTGTATAAGGGGAGGGCTCCACCAGTGAGTGCAGTCTGATTGGCAACAATGTGCCTGCTGACTGTGATGTAGAGGGTCAAAGTTTTGCTCAATAGAGCATTATGGGGCGAATCGGGACATCTCTATAGGTAGTCTCTATGGAAGATTTAAAATGGTTAGGCTTAGAGTTTAGCTTAGATGAAAGGTCAGGTTTAGAGAAAAAGTAAAGGTTAGGCATCAAGTTTGGATCAGGATTATTGGGGGTTCATGGTGGTGGCGGGCAAAGCAGGTGAATTTGGCTCATATCACTGATAAGTCTTGGTGCCTGGCATCTAAATGTATTAGTATGTGGAGCTAGGTCTCTAACCACATAACTATCATCAGCAGGTACTTGCTGCAGAAGCTGTAATCTGAGCTATTTGAAAGCTCGCTAAAGGATGCCATTTGGCAAGTGTTGGGGGACACAGAATGAAACACCCACAACAGTGTTTCAAGCCCAAAATACCAGAGTACTGGTAAACTGGCACTGTATCCACAAGGCCTCAAATCACATTACAAGGTGAGATGCTACCAGGTGGCTTACATATGTAATAGCCACCGGGAGACTTGGGCGCAGGATACAGCCGATATACGACGTATCCTGCTGCTGCACAAGTACCGGTGACGTTAAATACTATTCCCCCTCTAGGTCCATGTGGATAGTGGGGAATGATATAATTCGGCTTCCAGCTATTGCTGGAGGGCGAATTATGTTTTAAAATGTCACTTCTGCTCCGTCTGACGGGGCCGAAGTTACTCAGTGTGCGCCCAAATCTCCTGCGCTGTGATTACGGCACTCAACCAGGTGGATGTGCAGGCAGCAGTTCAATGGCCTTGACAATCGAAAACAGAAAGACCTGGAAACTACTGTAACATTAATGATCATGAGACTACAAATCATTGTATTAATCAAAAGGTGACTGGTAGTAATGAAATATAAGTGAATGGTAAAGCTTGTGCAATGCAACTGATCAATCATTTGTAAAGGGGAAGATCAGTGATAGAGAAGGATCAGAAGACAAGGTTATTGCTATGGTAGGAAGGAAAGATTGGGATAGGGTAGCTAAGTCAGGGGAGACCACTAGTTATCTGACGTTCATTTCTTAGCCCTAATCCTGCCCTGAGATCATGCACATGCAGCTTACTATAGGTCTTAAAGAGACTCTGAAGTCTCCGAAAATGTAGCTTTTTATTGCAAAAAGCTGTTCAACATTATTGCCCTAACTTAAACGCTGCATCCCCGCGGCTCAAATCTAACTAAATCCCCGGGGCACACTGCGGGGAGCGCTTCCGTGAGAGGCAGAGCTTTCAGCTGCAGCTCTGCTTCTACACACGTCTATTAACGCGCATCTCCGCCCGCCCCTCCGTCTTCCTTCACTGAGAGGGGCGGGGGAGAGGCGGAGATACAGATAGATGCGCATGGAGGCCGAGCTGCAACAGAAAGCTCTGCCTCTCACGGAAGAGCACGGGGCAGCAAAGTCCACGACCAAGAAAGTCGTGGATTTTGCGACGGGAGTTTGGGGGGGGGGGGGGGATTTAGTTACATTTCAGCCGCAGGGATGCAACGTTTTAGTTAGGGCAATAATGTTGAACAGCTTTTTGCAATAAAAAGCTATATTTTCATAAACTTCAGTGTTTCTTTAAGGCCCGGTTCCAGGGAAAACATGATTTTGGATAGTTTGATAAGGGGTTAAAACAGTTTTGTTTTCTTTAAAGGGAACCTTAACTGAATGGGGGGTAAAGAGTTTCACTTACCTGGGGCTATTACCAGCCCCCTGCAGCAGTCCTGTGCCCTCAGAGCCGCTCTGGAATCCTCCGGTCCCCCGCTGTCACTTAGTTTCGTTTTTGATGACTCACCAGTCGGCCGGCCGCCATGCGTATTATTGGACGCATTATTCCCTACTGCAATTAGTGCTGTTGCGGACCGCAACGCGTACAAAAATACGCGTTGCCGCATATCTTCACGTGCGGATTGCGGAAACTACTGGTGAGTCGTCAAAAACGAAACTAAGTGACAGCGGGGGACCGGAGGACTCCAGAGCTGCTCCGTGGGCACATGACTGCTGCAGGGGGCTGGTAATAGCCCCAGGTAAGTGAAACTCTTTACCCATTGTTCAGTTAAGGTTCCCTTTAACAGTCATGTAAGAATTTGCATAATTTCCTGTCCAGACAGGAAGTGGTGAAATCTTTTGAAGAATGACTGAAAACACAACAACATTTTATCTTACTAATATTATAAATGCAAAAGTTTGGAAGTTTGGAGGTTTGTTACTCAATCACGCAACAATGGTTGAATGGATTTGAATGAAATTTGGCACACACATAGTACATTACCTGGAATGACATATAGGATACTTTTTATCCCCATAACCAAAAAGTAGTCGGAGACAAATACAAATTTCGAACCTACAAAAGCCAATCAAAATTCACCTACTACTTTTCAAGGGGAATATTTAATTTCTGCCTTTCTTGCACTGGTAATGGCAGAAGCCTCAAACCTGGTACAGTTGGTAATTGGGTTCAAATTCAGAAAAGGGGGTGGAGCCACAAACAGCCAATCAGATTTGTTTCATTTCAATGCAAATTGATGCCAAAGACCGCAAAGCTTACAAACTTGGTCATTGAGTAATTGTGTGTAAGGGTTACAAAAAGTGGGTGGAACCAACACCAGCCAAATACATACCCGGGCAATGCTGGGTCATCAGTGGGCGGAGACAAATACAAATTTCACTGGGAAAATATAAACTGCAGCCATTCTTATACTGTTAGTGGTAGGGTTCTGAAACTTTTCATAGTTTGTCACTGGGTGACTGGGATTAATATTTAGAAAAGTGGGTGAAGCCTACAAAAGCCAATAAAAATTCACCTATTGCTTTTCAAGGGGAATATTTAACTGCTGCCATTCTTGCACTGTTAATGGCACAAGCCTCAAACCTGGTACAGTTGGTCATTGGGTGACTGGGGTTCAAATTCAGAAAAGGGGGTGAAGCAAAAGCCAATCAAAATTCACCTACTACTTTTCAAGGGGAATATTTAATTTCTGCCTTTCTTGCACTGGTAATGGCAGAAGCCTCAAACCTGGTACAGTTGGTAATTGGGTTCAAATTCAGAAAAGGGGGTGGAGCCACAAACAACCAATCAGATTTGTTTCATTTCAATGCAAATTGATGCCAAAGACCGCAAAGCTCGCAAACTAGGTCATTGAGTAATAGTGTGTTAGGGTTAGAAAAAGTGGGTGGAACCAACACCAGCCAAATACATACCTGGGCAACGCCGGGCCATCAGCTAGTATTTTTATAAAGCAGGGAAGAATCAAATTCCCTGACTAGCTTTCATTGCTGTGCTGAGCCTCACCTGTCCCTAGGACTACCAGTTTTCATAGTACAGGCTAAAAGCTCCCTGGAGGTCTCAAACAGGCATACATGCAAAATGGGTGACAGAAATAGCTGCTAGTAGAATATTGGTAAAATTACCCCCCTCTCCTGAAGAGGGGTGGGACAGTGGATGGGACTAAAGTGAAGAAGACTGGGACATGGGTGGGGCATACAGTATGGGGGGGGGGGGCCTCAGGAAGGCATACCACCATGAACTAGAGTGAGCTAGGAGTACAGTCAGTACGGGTGATCCTAGGCAGTTAGTATCACACTAACTGAGGGCAAAGGCAGGAGCAGGGTGTACAGTATGGGAGAACCTAGTGGGTTGGCAGTGAAAGAGAGTAAGAAAGGGAAGTACAGTATGGGGAACCCTAGAAAGGGGTAATATAGTGAAGGGCAAGCCCAAAGCTTGCAGAACTGTATGTGGGTTCTAGGGGGGAGGAGGAAACACTGTGATGGAGGGTGAGTCAGGAGTGTAGAGTATCTAATTTTAGAATTGGCCACTACTGAATGACATAATTACTACATAGAATAAGTTGCACAGCAAAACATTTGTTGCTCACCTTATCAGGCTGCTGTTCTGCTCGATTCTCAAGCAGTAAATGCATGTACTTATCCAGGGGATTGTCAGGAGCATTTACCATTGAAGTACCTTCTGCACCATGTACTGTAGTATATTCCTGTTCAGGTGAATTTACACTAATGTTTTCTTCTTGCTTTTCTTTAGATGCTTTAGTTTCTGCTAATGACACCTTGAAATTCAAGACACATCAGAAAGAATATGTTATTTCCAATTAAATAGAAATAATCAATTCCAGTACAAATGTGATTGGGTCCTGTAGATATAGTATTTCCGGACATATCACAATTACAGATTGCACAGCAAGCTCATGATGAACCTATCCTAGGAGTGTACTTATATGCTTGCTCCAACCTGAACAATCGCAAATACCTTCTGTTTTAAGAAGGCACATTTCTGTTGGCCGTATCATACAGAAAATATGGCTGTGGTGCTATGGTGACCTAGGGTGCTGGCACTCATCCACAGCAGACCCCTTTTTCTACTCATATTACAAGCAGCATCCAGTATATCCAGCAGTCATCAAGTATTGACAAACTAGCCTGCAATAGGCACTCTGCCAGGTAACAAAAGTACTCATAAGGGGGCATATTAGGGCCCATAGCCGCATTATAAGGATTGTATTACCCAAGTTGGGGGCTAATAGACAGATACAGTAGAATCTCATAGTAAACCTCTAGCTATAGTAAACTCAGTCCCCAGGCTCCGACCATGCGCCTGTGTGAATATGTCAATGTATGATAAATCCTGATCAAGTTAACTACTTGGCCAGGTCCTTTGGAATTTACTATAAAGGGATTCTACTGCACTGTACCTTCTACTGGCACCATTCACTGGACCTACTGTATATACTCACATAAAGGCCAAATTTTTGGGCCCAATAAATGTGCTCAAAAGTCCCTCCCTCGGCTTATACACAAGTCACGTATACTGGGAGGCAGTATGGGAGGCGGGGCGATTGGGGCAATAGCTTGGGGTCCGCACCATAAGCAGGAGGGGGCAGCATTACAGGAAGGGTTCGCAGCGGGCACACAGTGATTTGCGACTGGACTGCTACAATGCAGCCAGCGAACCCTCAAGCCTGGCGGGAGAGCATCCAGAGAAAGGCATGATGCGATCATGGCAGCTGGAGGGGTCGCTAGATCGGAGGGGGGAGGAGCAAGCAGGTGAGCCCAACACCAGAAGCAGACATCAAATCACGCTTCCACTGTGAAGCTAGCTAACTTATACTGGAGGCAACTATAACTGGAAATCTATACTGGAGGCACCTTTAGAACTGGCTATCTATACTGGGGGCAACTAAACTTAGCTACCTATTCTGGGGGCAGTTTATTGGCATTTACTTTGATTAATGAAACTGTGGAGCCACTGCATTTTCTACCCTCGGCTTATACACAAGTCAATAATATTTTCCTTTTTTTATTTTTTTTTTTGTTAAAGTTGAGGGGTCAGCTTATACACGAGTATATACAGTATATCCTAATGACTCCGGTATAAAGCTGTTCAGTTTAGATTAATATAGAGTGCAAACAGGTAGGTTAATAACTTAACACGGGACTGAAAGACCAATCATAACAATAACTGTGATGTTTATCGAATGTGTGAATTAAACCCCACCATATTTATGATCAATGTTCTTTGAAATCTCCAAACTCTTTTCAGTTCTTCACGTATTAAACAGACCCAAAGCTAAATTAAGAGAAATAACTTTGCTTGAAGGGAAAATCCAGCCTTCTGAATGACACATGTGAATACAGGGGCTTTATTTGATTATCATATCTTCTAAGAAGGCCCATGCCTCTCACATGACATTGTCCTGCCAGCTGATTAGTCACTTTGCTTTGTAGGGTAACTAGGAAGCCCCCATTTCTCCACTAACGTCAGATGTCTGTAATAGTGCAGTGATTACATAAAGAGCGATGGTAATTTAATATTTTATGGAGCCTGCTGCAATTCAGAAACCTTGAAGGATACCATCATTTTGTGGCTTACAGATTTGCTTTACAACTTGCATTCAAAGTACACAGACAGGTTCATTGTCCAATACTTTCATCTGAGAATAGAGCAACAAGGCTACTTCAGTGCTTAAATTGGTCTGTCAGTAATCTGATGATCTGTAAACTTCAGCTGTTTATCCATAACAAAATCCTTTCATTATCTCTCCCTTTCTCACTTCTGATTGAAAGAGTAGATCGGAAATGTCCGTCACAATGTAGAAATTCCTGCTAGCACTGGTCCCAGTATAAATACTGAAGATGAATATTAAGCTTGCTCACCACATACTGATCTTACAAGAAACATGAACTCCTATGAAACAAACAGCCAGCGTGATATAACCATTACCTCCTGCTGGGAATCGGCTTTCTCCAGGAATTCAGGGCTCTCTCTACGTTCCTCCTCACTGTCCTCTTGAGAGTCACTTAATCTGCTTTCTAATACCATTTTTCTGTCACTTGAATGTTCAGTGTTATCTCCACTTTTCGCTGTAAACAAAAGGAAACATATCATATTGCTGCACCATTCATAGATCTGCCAAAGCCAGTTATGAGCCACAAGAGTGTGAAGAAGACACTGTTCTTTAGAGAAATCTGGTGTCAATGGGTCCAATTTAAAAAATGTGGTTTCCAATATCTGGTTTATAAGATAACTGTGTCTAGTGTGGACTGATTCAAGAAGATCTTATAAAATCTTTCGGCTTCTGTTTGCAGACAACTTTACAACCAGACACACAAGAAACAGTTACCGTATTTTTTGGACTATAAGCCTATATTAGGGTTAGAGAGCAAAAACCAGGGGAAAAAAAAAATACTAAACCTGGTGAGTCTATGGTCCAGGGGCATCTTGTAGATGTTCTCCCCCCAATTATGGTGTCCTCCTCTCATCCCCCTTGCTGTCCTCCTCCTGTCCCCCTTTGTGTCCTCCTGCTGTCCCCGTCTTATAATCCGAAAAATACAGTAGGTTATTAACCAGCAAAAACAAGAAAAATACAGGAAGTTGTTAACCAGACCCACTTTGTGGTATAGGAAAGGTAGAGTGTAAACAACGTGTATGTCCGCCCTGAACAAACCACAGTTGTAGCATTTTCACCTCTCTTTGGTAAGCTTTTAGCCATGTTTACCATACTCATAACCCTACCCCTACACTTATACACCCACAACAACCCTTTTCCATCTTCATTAACCCCTCTAAACTAGTGCATATATTCTTAGCAGTGATATTCCATATTACACAGTGCAGTACACTCAATAGCTGCATTAATAACAGTCAGCCATAGAGACAAGGGAGCTGAAATGCTATCTTAGCAAACACAGAGACAGTTCAGTCTGAAGATAATTAAGTTAGCTGTAGTTCTTTGGGCGATATACAAAAATGAGAGAATATGGTAAACACATGTGCACAGAATATTACAGACAAGAGGAGTTTTTATGATCTACACATGTGGCTTCTGGTGCATCTCTACAGAGGTGGATCTAAATGCAGCTACATCACACAATTTGTTAAATAGTGGTCTGAACAGAACCACCTATTGTCAGTATACATAACCCATGATGTTCAAGGCAAAGCATGAATATGTAATGGTGACTTACTGTATATAGCAAATACTCATAATATACAACATATAGCCACATTGAGAGCTGGTAATAAAGAAATAAAGAATCTGAAGTGAATGGATCATAATATAAAAGGCCATTGAAATGCATACTTAGAAAGAAAAGAGCAGTTTTTATGTCTAACAATTACTGGTCAGTTCAGCTAATAAATTACTATTAGAAGAGCACCTGTAACAAGGTATCCACCATGAAAAAGACTGGTCTTATCTGAGCGCTATTAATATAGCAGCATTAGGAGAAGACATACAGGCAACGCTGGCACACTAGGGTGGAATAGGAAGGGTTCTGTGACGAATGAGGAATTTCCTAGTATGTGTATCTCACAGAATAATGGCTCTGAATAAATCACATTCAGCTTAGTGTAGTAGCTCTGCCATGTCTTGTGCAGAGTAACACAGCTGATATTGATCAGGAAAACTATGCAGAAGAACTATGCTTTGTACTTCCATGTATAGTCAAACTAACATTATTTGAAGCCCCAGTTCTGGCTCATTTTCAATGGACATAGTGTGTGATATATCACTTTCCATTGAGCAACAACAAATAAAAAAAAGGGTTATTAATGTTTTATTACTTAGCTGTCTGGGTTTACAAAATAATCTTCTATACAGGAAGACAAATATTAATATGGGTTGGATAACAGCAGCAATCAGCTGTCCAAGCATTCCCTCTGCCATTCCAAACATCACCCTTGTGAGGTGGCCACAAAGGAGGTGGCATGGGGCACCAGTGTTTCTCTCTGAGTTGATGACCTGCATTTGCCCAACTCCTCCCACTGCAGCTATGAGATGAACTCTTTGTGTCCTGCACTGCAGCTCAGCAGACTTATATTTATTGTCCAGTTTCTCCCTGCTCAGTGTGCAATAAACCAATGAACTCTTTGTTGTAGCCTTAAATAAAATGGTAGTGAGATTTGCTTTTCCCTGCAGTTAGAGCTGGGTTATGAGAAATATTTATGGCTTTTATAAATACACTCTGTAAGGTGTAAAAAGGACTAAATTCTGGATTACACACAGACCAGGGCAGAAGTGGACAGGAAGAGAAGACTCTGCTAAACTCTAACATTGATTACACATCTCTCTCAGTAGCAGGGAGATGGGTGAGGTCAGGGATGTCTGTGCAGGGGAGTAAGTGCTGTTCACTAGCTGGGAAGCCACACCCTCTCTGCTTTCTGAAGGTAGTCGCATGACGTTTCTGAAGGGAATTTGTCTGGCATGGCTGTTTTGAACATACAAATGGTAACAGCTGAATGGCATAGTCACCTTTACCAACAATAAAGATACAGGAGAGTAAACTCCCATATTTCATAGATGCATTGTTGTGTTGCATGACAGTACTACTTTTGCGTATATAGAATTCTACATTTAAGACACTTATGACAGACTTATGTGATGTACAGCCCTAGGAAATCACGTGTTATTTGATAACACACAGGGTTTGGTAACACAGATGTGATCTAATAATCATTTTTCCTCAACAGTGGAATGTACTGCATGCTTACGTTTTATCTTGTGCTTGTCATTCAACTATATGGGAAAGAGTTACGCATGAGATTCACTAGTGCTTGTCCACATAAGAGAGCTATTTCCAGCCATTAGGGACCTCTGTATACCCCTGCAGGCTCCTATCAAAAGCATTCTAATCATTACTCCTATCTGAGGCCATTCTGCAACCCCACTGAAATAATAAAGCCTTTTGCTATGCTATGGAGCTATATTTGCATTTTGTAACACCAGATGCCCTTGTGAAACACACTGCAAGTGACTGCCAAACCGAAGTCTCTTTCTCCCTTTATCATGGCTTAATTTTCCTCTGGCAAAGCCCCTATGGGAAATATAGAGAAAACAACCTCATTCCTAATAGTAATCTGCATATGAGAAAAACAAAGCCTTAACTTACAGAAGTCATGTGTTAAAGTAGCTGCCACTGGTACATCTGCAGTGACACGAATATCATGGTCAGACGCCGCAGATGGATGCGACAAGTCACTTTCAAGCTGCTCTGGTATGTCCTCTTGGTCTGGGGGAAAGAGGAGGGGGACAGTGAAACAATGATCCCATTATCTTGTAGCTCAGAGCCTGGCAAGGCTGTCTGGGAATGAGCGGGTTCACACACTATGCAGCCTTAGCATCAATTCTATAGGGGCAGAGAAGTGGATGCCGTCTATTTTCCCTCTCTTCATTAATATTACCATCACCGCACCATCATGGAGCAGGCAGAATAATTCAAACTCATTTACATGTGCTGTACGTTCCACTAGCAATGTCCAATACTCAAATACATTCCACAACTGCTAAGTCCTTGTAAAAGAAGGTTCTGCTTGTAACTTCTTACCCACACTGCCACGGCAGGAACGATGGAGCCTGGAAATATATAAACACATAGAGGGCTGGCCAAAGCTCTACTTAACAGATTGCTGGCATAGCCACTTAAAATACATTAGGGAAATTAAAGTACATTCTAGTGATTTCTATACACTACTTCCAACACAGAGGAGATTCTACTTCCAGACTCTTCTGCACAAGCATTTGAACAGAAAGCACATAATGTAGATGAATGGAGAGGCCTTTGATCATTTAATGAGCTGTATTCTGTGCAGTGTTTCAGTGTCAGAACTCCAATAAAACATCTGCACAGTGACATCAACGTAACATATGCACAAGATATACAATAATAAATTAGGAAATTACGCACAATACCAAAATGGGGCTCTCCATGGAAGAGCACAGCTTAACTTGTCAGAGTCACAATGCAACTTTGCATGTTATCTTTTTAAAGAGAATCAAGGTGACATGTGACATGATGAGATAGACATGTGTATGTACAGTGCCAAGCACACAAATGACTATGCTGTGTTCCTTTCTTCTTTCACTTCCTGAAAGAGTTAAACATCAGGTATAGCATAACCCTCACTGATAAGTAATTACAGCTATAAAAAAAACTTTCCTGTCAGTAAATGGCTTCTGAGAGCAGGAAAGAGATACATAGGGTTAATAGTTCATAGATTTAAAGAGACACTGAAGTGGAAAAAAAATATGAAATTATGAAATAATGAATTGGTTGTGTAGTACTAATTACTCTATTAATTACTAGAACATTAGTAGCAAAGAAAATATTCTCATTTTTATTTTCAGTTATATAGTTTGTTTGTTTTCTTTTTTTATAAAATTGCATCATTCTCTAATATTTGCAGTTTACACACTACTCAGCAGTCTAAATGATTTTATAGAGCAGGCTAGTGAACTTTTGAACTGTTCTCTGTAGAAAAAAAAACAATACAGTGCCAGACACTTGAGATAACAAGCTTCAGAAGACAGAGCTATCTGCCACTTTGAAAGTGGTGGAGCTCAATGGCTCTTTTGCATAGATAACAACTGGAGTTTCTTCCAGTACTGGAAACAATATTAGACTTATGTCTCTGCTCCTAATGTGTTATTTCTTAGCTGTACTACACATACAAAGCATCACAATTTTTTTTCTGCTTCAGTGTTTCTTTAAAGGGGAACTGAAGTAAGAGGTATACGGAGGCTGCCATATTTATTTCCTTTTAATCAATACCAGTTGCCTGGCAGCCCTGGTGGTCTATTTCTCTGCAGTAGTATCTGAATAACACCAGAAACAAGCATGCAAGCTAGTCATGTCAGATCTGACTTTAAAGTCTGAAACACCTGATCTGCTGCATGCTTGTTCAGGGGCTTTGGCTAATAGTATTAGAGGCAGAGGATCAGCAGGGCTGCCAGGCAACTGGTATTTCTTAAAAGGAAATAAACATGGCAGCCTCCATATACCTCTCTCTTCTGTTCCCCTTTAAGCTCTTTTAACTAAAGCTAAACAGAATGTAATGTTCAATAGCGGGGAGGAGGGATGGTGGGTGCCAAACGAGCAAGCAGCATCCTGTGGCACATGGAGCAAAAGATAACAGTGTGCTTGTCCATTATTTAGCAATAAGCCATGGCAGATAGATAGCTAAGCTTTGCTGTGGGGCAGCTGCACACATGCTAGATCCTCAGAGAAGACAGCCTCAGACAAACTGTGTACGAGGCTTTAATGTTAACCAGTCAAGCTTTCTGATAAAACACAAAGGCACTAGGGCAGTTCAATCACCCTTTAAAATATTATGTAATAATGGGCTATTGAAAGTCAGCATAGCCATACTGCCGTAGTGCTCACTTCTGTGACTAGAATCAAGACTTTAAAAGTCAGATTCCCCCAAACTGATATGATAGTTTTGTGTTGCCAGCAAGTGGAAATAAATATTCTTTTGGGACATTTAAAGGAATACTATCGATTCACATATTTTTTTCAATTGACACAGGAATTGTTTGGGAAGTGCTGCTAAGTACTGGTGTATACATTTTAGTAGCAACCTCTTTGTTTACTGTTATCAAAATACCTTCAAACTTTACTGACGCCAAAAGGCAGACTGAGCCATGAGGAGAGGGGAAATTCCCCTCACACTTGATCAGTTAAAGTGAACCGAGCATCATTTTTAACACCCAGGGCAGCTCTATAGCAAATAAAAAATGCATTCTAAAAATGTGGTTTATTATTAAAAAAAACTTTGAATTTACCTCATTTTTTTTTACATCTAAGGGTTAAAATAGCCACTTTGTCCGTCCGCAAAGGACCTGCGGTTGCTGAGCAGGAGATTGTGGAACACAGATAAGAAATCACCTCATTAGACTTAACTGACCACAAACAAACCCCCATTGTACTTCAAACAGAAAACATCAGTTACAGTCGAAGAATTTCACACCTAGCCTGGACAATGCTAGTTGTAAAACAGCAGGGGTTGAGCTTCTGAACAATGGCAGCCCTTGCAGCTATTTGAAGCCAGGAGCTGCTTAGTTCACTTTAACTCTATGTGTAACTATGTGTGTGACAGAGAGAAAGCTCCCAACAGCTGCAGCTGCTGTGCCCTGTGTTTCTGACTGAAGTGTCTGAAGAGAGCAGAGGAAATGTAACTATTGTCACAGCTTTTCATACTGTTTTTGCTTTCAGAGTTTGATATGTTTGATATTTGCTTTCTGTAGTCTGATATGCAACTCTGGCTGTGCATTAAAGCAGACACCCCTTCTGCAATTGATTTGTCCCAATATAGCTAAATCCTACCCTCAATAAATTACAGCTTTTGCCTCTGATATTTAACATGAAAAGTAGGAAAATGTTTACACAGCTACTTAGACATTATTTGTACATTGTCATTTTAGAACACTTGGGCATTGATAGTATTCCTTTAAGTGAGTGACTCCACATTTTACAGCTTTTCCCTATAGACATTATAAAGCCAACAAATTATGTCACTAATCCTTTGAAGGATATACCTCAAAGGACAATGCGCATATATTCGGGGAATGCAAGTGTGATAAAGTTGTACTTTCCCCATGAGATGGCATGGAAACCTCAGCCCTTAAACAGATCTAAAGTAAAAAAAAACCCCATATGTAAAGCCTGCAGCTGTAACACCGACAAGATCTAAAACTAATAATCAAACATGTAGTGGACCGTGCCTATTTCTCTGACTGTACAGTGCTGACAATTGTGAGGTACATGGTGCACTGTCCATGACCCTCTTCATTACACCATCGATCAGAGCTACATGGACTGTAAGGAAGTCCTGTGAGGAGGATTTCTCATCTAAAACTTCCAAGTAAAAGTTATATTTTGACAGCCTGCTCTAAAGGAAATACACCAGTAGCTATTAGGAGAGTGATTTAATCCAAAAAAACAAACAAGAAAAAATAACGGCTTCTTTTTCTATGTTGAAAATTGAAAAATGATTCCAGGCAAAATATAAAAAAAGAAAATGATACTATTTGTAAAGTTACAGAAAGCCCCTGTGAAACTTGTACTTGTCAGTTATCTCCTATTTTCCTACATAACTACTTTGTGAATGGTTGAACCTCTGTGGAACAGATTGTACTGACCAATCAGATTTCCTATAGCAAGCAAAGGCAGCTAATAAGGCAGACTGACAGAAGGATCGTCTGATATTTTGATAACTCAAATACAAACACAATCATAATTTACCTAAATTAGAATCAATTTTCATTCTCTGCTCTACAAAGTAATTTACAGGTTAGAACACATATCCAGGTTTTTTTTTTGTAAATATTTGACCCCTGTCCCCACCCTTCCACAATATAAAGTCTGCAGTGTGTTATGTTAAAATACATGTAAATACCAGGAATGGTTGTCAGATGACTGTTCCTCCTAGTTTCTATCCAGTAGGGAAGAGGGGCTCTACCTTCAGATAATTGCCTCCTGGGACAGGGCAAGGCCTGAATTTGACTGGTAATAGGACACCTATAGGTACATGGCCAGGAAGTCTTGTGACCACTTCACATATATCTTAAAAGGTATACAGATGCATTTCTGTACAGTTACACACTACAGACTTTAACACTACGAGCATGAAGGGTTAGGGGTGGAAAGTTTAAAAAACATGGAAGTGTGGGTCATGCTGCCATGAAGCACACTGTTTACTGAGAAATGGACAGCTGTGTGCGTCCATAAAGCAATGGAGTTTATTACACACAGATGATGCGGATTGCCCTACAGTTTATAGGATTGTATTACTGCCGTTGACTGTCCTCTGGGACATTAGATTATGAAAACATTCTCTTGTACTAAGAGAGAACTTTGTGGTCATTGACATAAAACATTAGTGATGTGCTGAAGTAATGCATTTGTCCTGGATATCATCAAGCCCTGCTGACAACAGGAGACCTCTACTGGTCTCTAGAGGGTAGTACACCAATTATCCACAGTAATGCAGCGCAGGTCTTCAAAAACCACAGCTTAGCTGAAATCACAACGCGTACAGTGGATTTTTAACAAGGATTTTTAACATGTTTACAATAGATGTATTTAGCTTTATCTCCACCATAAAAAGATAAAGTTAATATAATTTGCTAAACTAGGAGCTGAACAAAATTCGTTCTTATGCTGGATACACACTATGCGTTTCCGCGTGCGACGCGGCCGTCGATACGCGTCGATTCGATTATTTCCGAACATTTCCGAATGAATTTCGATGATTTTTAGGTCGAATGCCATGTAAAGTATGGCAAATCGACCTAATGATACATCGAAGCTTGAATCGGACATGTCGGAAATAATCGAATCGACGCGTATCGACGGCCGCGTCGCACGCGGAAACGCATAGTGTGTATCCAGCATTAGCCAGTGCCATCTGTGTTGTGTAATACCAGAACTGCTCTAGTCTGCTAAACATTTCTTGGCTTAAAGATCCATCTCTGGAACAGCTAAATGACCTATCCACCAAGTTCAATAGTTCTATGCTTTTCCCTTTCTACCCAAGTTTTTTTTTACTAAGTAGCCTCAGTTTCACCAGCTCACAAGTAGTGAGATGAAGCAAATAAACAAGTAGACATTATAAGTGTACACAACTGGTTGCATGTTAAAATGCTACAAATCACTCACAGATAGTTTAAAGCTACAATAATATACTGTATATTCTGGCGTATAAGACTACTTTTTAACTGTTGAAAATCTTCTGAAAAGTCAGGGGTCGTCTTATACGCCGGGTATCATTGATGCCGGGTGATACGCCCTATCCTGTTACCGCCTCTCAGATCTCCCTGCTGAGGACTGTAGAGAAGTGGCACTGGCGCACATGTGCGAGATCTGATAGGCAGAGAAGGCGGTAACTAGGATACAAGGGTGGGCCAGAAGGGTGAAAGAGCCATGTTTTATGGGCTCAGTGCAATCTATTCTTCCGTACCATTCTGGTACATAGGTAGACAAGGAGAGCTGACCAATCCACTTAGAGAGAGGGAGAGTTGACCAATCCAACCAGTCAATCACCTGCTGCTATATACTGGGTACCACAAACAGTACAGCACCAGTATCTGTTCATACATAGCACCAGTATATGATGTTTTTAAAAATTTTTATTTGGTGTGGCTTGGAAGTGGGGGTAGTCTTACACAGCGAGTATATCCCAAACTATATTTTAACTGGAATAGTTGGGGGGTGGTCTTATACACCCAGTCGTCTTATACGCTGCAATATATGGTATTTACCGTAAAGCAAATATGAACAAAAATTTCTACATGCCATGTGCCATGTTCTCCATGCCTAAATATATTTTGTATTAGACTTCTTTCAGATGGGAGCCTTGTCGGGCAGTTCAGCGTCCAGTCTGCTGCCCAAATGAGCCATTCAGGTGCAATTAAAATGCTGCCCAGCATGTGCACAGCGGCCCTAGAAGCTCCCCAACACCTCGGTCAGTGATCTGCCTACCAGATCAAAAGAAACGTGTCTGTGCAGCGTCAGCTCTGCAATGTCGCCTGAGGGCCCGGCTCCCAATCCACTGGGGCAGGAGTAAGGCTGGGCAACTATCAGAGATCGCAATTGCTCAGTGTCTTTGCTAGTGTTTTGTAAAGCAATTCCCGGGGTTTTCTGCAGCAATTTTATTTTAGTGTATCTTTAATCTTGCTCCTGGGGAGAACACGTAATACCTTTTAAATAAACAAGACATACTGTGTTCAGGTAATTAAAGATGATCTTATTTGTACCCCTTAATACACCCAGTTAGAGACTTACACTGCAGTGAGGAGTCTGAATTGTTAAGGTCCTCATAGTGTAGCTTTGCAGGCTTTGAATGGGTTGTAGATTCCGACCTGTTGGCAGCTGTCTGGTCCGCACTAGAAGTCAAAGATATTCCCATTTTACATACATTGAGAGAAGGATAAGTGTCCACTCACATGTTATTTAATTCCACAACACACAATGCCACTGCCATGTGTGTGAGAGGCTTATAACATTTATCTCAACTCCACCAAGGCAGAACCTGGGCAGTAGCTAGCCTTGTATAGACATGGCATCGGGCTACTTATTTGAAAACAACATATATGGGTTAAAATACCATTTCAATAGCTATAACAATCCTATTAACCCCAATGTTAACAACAATGGCCAGGGGAAAACGTTCTCAGTACAATTCTTCTAGTTATAGCAGGGCATACTAAAATCTGACATTTCTTCATTTCAGTTATGAAGGCCTTTTCAGAAAACACGACAAGTGCTACTCCAATCAATCCAAAATCCCCCAAACCCCACCCCCGAAAAAAAACAAAAAAAAAAAACACCCATTGAATTCAACCAATACAAAATAAAAAAAACAAGGAGTAAACTAATGGCCGGCTAAGAAACCATATTTAATACAGAGGAAGGCAGGGAAACCTGGAAAAATTTGTCATTTTTTTGATTTTTAATGAGAAAACATTCCTTCCTCACTCATCAGCATAGCCTGGCCAGGGGATCAGGTGACAATTATATAGAAGTTCTGAATTTTATAACTGCAATGGTCAGAATGTACAAGGAATGCAGACATGAACAGGAACAGGATGGACCATCCACCGGACTCTGCTGGAAAATGAAGGATCGCTCGGCCACATCCATGGCCTCCCATCTGACACTGCATGTTCCCAGGATTTTCAACTGCCTTGGTTTGATTGTAATTGATAATCTCTGTTTTCCCCTGTAATTTTTTTTGATTAATGTTCAGATGGCTAAGCATACTGGTAAGGCTGTTGCCTTTGATTTGGGATTTGAGCTTCGACCAGGATTCGAATCCTGACAAAAGCCAAAACGGAGTCTTTGGGCAAGGCTCTCTAATGATCCTGGTTGCAGCTTTGGTGCTTTAAGTCTGCTAGGCCAGTCTATGGCCAATTCGTTGCAGCGGCCTGCTAGATTTCATGTTGCAGATACAAGTGCAAGTATTTGCACCTTTTTTCTTTGGCTGACAGGCTGTCTGTGGACCAATTTATATGGCAGAGTGCTGCCAGGGAATGAACATTTGCTTCTCTTGTGCTTGACATTCAATTAAGGGGCAGTTGTGGGTGATTCCTCTGGTGGTATGAGCACTGGGACCCCACCTGTTATGACTGTTGTGAATTCTATTATCAGCAACTGTAATCTCTAATCTCCAAACTTCGCAAATCACTACCTGTCGACTTGACTCCATTCCTTCTAATATTATTCCTCACTTGTCTTTAATACCTGTTCCTAGCTCCTCTCCTATCGATCCCTGCCCACTGGATTCTTCATGTCATAAAAAAAAAACTCAAGTCACACAATTATACAATTCTCACTGCACTCATAAGTCTTCTGTAACTACTGACCCGTCTCTGTTCTTTCCTTATCTCAAATAATGGAACAGCATGTTAAAGAATATTTAGTCACCACTTCTCTACTAATGTTCTGATGTTCATCTCAAGTCTAGTATAGTGTCCAATACTCTGCTACCTGCTAAATTCTAACATGTCATACTCCATACTCCTTCTCTGCCCATCTTCAGCATTCAACACTGCTAATTACCAGTTCAAATTCTGTCCTGCCTATGTACCCAAGGTCCTATCTTGGCTCTCCTCCTACATTTCTGGCTTCATTTGGCTTCCACTACCAGCCTTAAGCTGATGATAAGCCACTCTACCGTGCTGATTTTTACCTCCCTTTTTTGACATCCTTAGGTCCTTGAGTACCTTGATACTATTTTCTACTTTATGTTGTTCTGCTTCCTGAAACTTAAAATGGACAAAACAAATTTATTTTTTTTTTGTCTTCTGAATCTGTTAACCTGAAATAATCTATATCTGTGACACACCAATTAACTCAAGTTTGCTGCCGAATAGTAATGTTTCAGCTCTGTCCTTCAAACTTCACATTATAACAGTAAAATCCCTCCTGTTGACTCCAACCTAGGAAGAACATTACACAGGACACAACAAAGATATTATTGCATCTTCTCATCACGACTCATTAAGGTTACTGTAACATCATTCAGTGCAACGTACCTGGGAACCCTTTGGCTCCACTCCAATTCATCATGATCTTTAGGGTACGCCTCATCCACCTTTCTTCTTGCTTCTCTAATGATGCTTCCCTCTGCCAGTCTTTCCACTGGCTGCCTATTACACAAATAATAAAATTCAAGCTTGAAAACTGTACCCTATAAAGCAGACTATAATGCAGCCCCTCATAAATTGCTAAACTAATTCCAAGGTACTACCAAAAATATACATTTCTACCCTGTAAAAACGGTAATATCTTCAGCTGGGATCAACTCTTACGGTGCCCTTTCGGAAGAGCTTTTTCGCTAAAACTCACCTCTCCAGGAAAACATACAAGATGACCTGTGACATTATGCAGCCCAATTTCATTCTTTACTTTCTAGTCAGGGCTCCACAGTTTACTGACTCCCTTTCCTGTGTTTTTATCCCTATACACTGTTCGCTTTTAAGCTATATATACATGCTACATTAAACTTGGCCGATAGCTGCCTCTGCAGAGACTCTAGTGTGTGTTCAGCGGCCCCAAATCCCACTTGATGAGTCAGTAGACGATTCGCCCCAGGGAATCGACTCAGTTGAGAGTATTGTTCTCCCCACTCACGCCACCTACTCTGTGATGCTCCTCATACACCTCTCTGTAGCCCTCCTCCTGCCCGCATAGCAACAGAACATGTTGCCAGCTTTCCAGCCTCAATCTTGCAATGGCACCCAAGTCCCATTGTCTGTTGGGCGACATGTCTTGTATTTGTTTAGGAGTATTTACGGGCAGGGCATTCCCTCTGAATGCGCCATGGTATTGCTGCATGACAGTGTATTATTATTTGTATATTGTGTACCTGTCTCTACACTGTGTATGCGATTCCCTGAAAATCTATTTCTCAACTGCAGCCATTGTAAACACTTCTGATGAAAGAGCATTCAACATTTTCAGGGCCCTCACACTTAAGAATCCTTTCTGCAACAGCTGATTAAACCTTTTATCCTTCAACCTCAAATTAGATGAAATATAATCTATTTTATGTATAATTTAACTTTGCATAAATCTCCACCCTTACCACATATATAAAAATATAACTTTCTTAATAAGAAAAGGAAGTACTAGCATTAGATGAGGAGTACAAGAACTACGAGCAATATATCTGATGTTCTAGCCTTATTCAACAATGCTTTGGTTGCCACAGGTTCCTGCACATCAATAGTGCTTTATAAAGAAAGCATTGGAAGTCAGCACTGACATGACTGTTTTCTCCATTTGTTTGACGTTGTGGCTGGTATAAGGTTTGAAGATATCTTTGTTGTCAAGGATGTTAACCCTGAAGAAAGAAAATTTGATTGCGAAAGTGATTTGATTTGAAAGTGAGTCTTTTAAAGATGAACCTAACCAGGGGAGTAACTAGACTTTAGACATCTGCAAAAATGATAGCATGAGGCCCCCTTGGTCCCCGAACCCCATGAGGGTCATGTGATCGGGAGCCAGAGAATGGCAGCTGAGAGTGTTCTGCTGTGAAGCAGCGTCTGGAAGCAGGAAAAAATTACACACGCTACCGCTACTCACTACTCTGCATGGCGGGAAAAGGTGGAAGGGATTGGGGGGGGGGGGGGGGTGTTGAGCGAATGGGGAGTTTTTTTTGCTAAATGGCTGCACTTGCAGTTAAGTAGAGGGAGGAAGAGGGGCCCCCAAAGCCTCTGGGCCACCTGCGATGGCAGGGGTCGCAGGGGTGATTGCTACGCCTATGGACCTAACTCTTGATGTAAACATTCAAATTTAGCCTGTGGATCATGTTGATAAATTCTGTCTGGTTATTGCCAACACACTTTATGAGGATGAAGCGTTAGATGAGGAGTACAACCCCAATGATGACTGCCCTTTCAACATTCACCATGTTGAATAGGTCATGTAGTCCTACTACGGTAGAAATGTGCTTTAAAAATGTTATTGTATAGTATATGTATGAAAATATCTTCAGGATAGAAGGAGATGAAACTTCCACAGAAATTACTACTCTACTGTCTGCTAATGAGGTTACAGGCAGATGCCAATAATGCAATAAAAAAAAAAAACCAAACACACACACACACACACACACACACACCAAGAAGTGGAGTAATGCTGGGTATCCCGTAGCAATCCAAATACAAGAATCAAAAAGGGCAGGGGGCGTGGCCGGAAGCCGAGCAAGATGGACGCTTAATCCCTTGCTCCGTCAAGACTCCCAGTGATCCGCTTCTCCCACCTCCTTCTAGCGTGATGGCAGGCAAACAAAGTAAGCCCAACGCACCCTTAAAGGCTCAGGGGGATCCCGATACCCACAATAGGAACATCCCAGCTTCCTTCCGTCCTCACAAGGCGAGTGACGCCGATCGCAAGGCTTCCAACATGGCGCCCGCCTCGGCATCGGAGCGCGCTGCTGAAGTGTCTCCCGCGGCTGAATCTGAACCCCCGGTAAGCAACCTCGATATGCTTAACTATATGCGACAGTTGCCCACAATGGCAGACATGACATCGCTAGTAGCTGATATTAAGAACAGCATGATGGGGGCGGTGATGGAACTAAAGGATGGGATGCAAGGCCTAGCAGAGCGGTTTGACAAGGCAGAGAAAGCGGGGAATAGCCGTGACGCTGCCATAGAAGAACTTCAACAATTTACTGTTTCCCATAACATTCAGCTGCTCGAAATGAACAGACACATGGAGGATTTAGACAACAGGGGAAGGCGAAACAAAGCCGATCAAATGCATACCCTGTTGATCTTGATTGCTCTTATTCAAAAGAGCATGCAGCAAACTGCATGCAGCAAAGAGCATGCATTAACCCTGTCAGTAATATGGCAATATAACTACATTACCTAATATGGCAGTATGGGCGGGGCTTCTGAAATCATATGACCCCCTTTGACAATGTGGGTGTTGCCCTCAAGCCCACTATGCCATCAGAATACCCAGAGATGCATAAATAGCAGGAGCTGGAGCCTAAGGGCTCCAGTATTTCCAGATCCCTGTATCACAGTGGTCATGCAGTATACTCTTCGCTGCTTGCTCCGTCTGATTGCATAAGCACGACTGTAAAATGGGGAAAGAGGGGCTACCTGTTTACGGAGGACAGACAAGTAGTACCCGTTCGCCTGGAGTGGACAGGGGGTGGCGCTTCAAAACTTTGGGGGGGGACTCAGGCTCAGAAAAGGTGCAAGACAGGCCTTTGGATACACACCAGTCCCTAGGCACCTACATAATTTGCTTTGTTGATGACCTGGCTCCGACTTTGTTTTTTTCTTTTCTTTTCAACAGGTTAAGAAGCGAACTCACCTGGAAACAAAGGGTGCAAAGAGGTTCTGTGAAATGGTTCTGTGAAATGGTGCAAGCAACACTGCTGACTGACATACACTGACAGCTGTTTCCATTGATGGACATACACTAACTAAAGATGCCCATACATTTATAGATTGCTACTTGATGTGGCAAAAAGATAGATCCCTCTCTGGTCTAATCTGATCCGAAAGGGTTTAATTCCTTCAACACACTGCCCATGGATATTCAAAAGATTTTTACCGTGAAATCTAAAGAAAATCTATCAAACTGAAGTGATGCACTGCTGGATGCACACGGATACACAGACTGACATAATTTAGAAAGACATACAAAAACTGATAATCAGTGAACCACAGCATAGGGCTAACCACACAGATTATTGTAGAATTAGATTAGATTTAGGCTCCTTTGCCACTGGCTGCGATGTGCTTCAAAAAGAGGATCACAGCTATTTTGTCGATCGCTAGAGCACAGCAATTTATATGTAAACTGCGGTGCTCATTTCTCATTACTGCGGGTCCCTTTTCCCCCCGCACGAAAACGTCGGGTTGCACGATTCTCGCCACATTCACACTCAGTTCCTGATGGGTAAACGGCGCAAACATGGCTAGTGGAAGTTGCTGCTTGGGCATACACACTGCAGCGCGATGGCGGGCAGAAGCGCAGGCAGGAGTGGAAAAGGGCCCTTATTGAACAAATGCATCCAACACTAGAACAGGGTACATTGGTGAGCAGCACCAATCAGAGCAGGAGATTCAGAATTAGATGAGGCCCCACATACCGCACACACACATCCAACAACAGAATAGATTATTAAGGTGAATAGCACCGGTTAGAGTAGGCCAGCATAGTGTAGAGTAGGACCCGTCCTAAAAGAGTCTACCGCAGAGTGGTGGGCGGGCTTACAATCCTATCTGCCAAATGGTTTGTTTCACTTTTGGCCTATTGGATTAACCAAAGGACACTTATGCTGAGAAAAATACAACAGAATACTTTCACAGAAAACACCTAACCCTATACAGCTTTATTTATATAAATATGTGTATACAATCTGGTTTTTGACTCTTTCTCTGTGTGTGTCAATATATGTGTGTGTGTGTGTGTGTGTGTGTGTGTGTGTGTGTGTGTGTGTGTGTGTGTGTGTGTGTGTGTGTGTGTGTCAATATATTATTATTATTTAGTATTTACCGTATATAGCGCTGACATCTTCCGCAACGCTGTACATAGTATATAGTCTAGTCACTGTCCCTCAAAGGAGCTCACAATCTAATCCCTACCAGAGTCCTATGTCTATTATCATATGTATTGTAGTCTAGTGTCAATTTTTAGGGGGGAGCCAATTAACTTATCTGTATGTTTTTGGGATATGGGAGGAAACCGGAGTGCCTGGAGGAAACCCACGCAGACACGGGGAGAACATACAAACTCCTTGCAGATGTTGACCTGGCTGGGATTCGAACCAGGGCCCCAGCGCTGCAAGGCGAGAGCGCTAACCACTACGCCACCGTGCTGTCCCTTATTTATGTGTGTGTGTCAATATATGTGTGTGTGTCAATATATGTGTGTGTGTCAATATATGTGTGTGTGTCAATATATGTGTGTGTGTCAATATACAGTGTGTGTGTGTGTGTGTGTGTGTGTGTCAATGTGTGTGTGTGTGTGTGTGTGTGTGTCAATATGTGTGTGTGTGTCAATGTGTGTGTGTGTGTGTGTGTGTGTGTGTGTGTGTGTGTGTGTGTGTGTGTGTGTGTGTGTGTGTGTGTGTGTGTGTGTGTGTGTGTCAATATATGTGTGTGTCAATATATGTGTGTGTGTGTCAATATGTGTGTGTGTGTCAATATATGTGTCAGCGTGTGTGTGTGTCAGCGTGTTTGTGTCAGCGTGTGTCAGCGTGTTTGTGTCAGCGTGTGTGTGTGTGTGTGTGTGTGTGAGCGTGTGTGTGTGTGTCAGCGTGTGTGTGTGTGTGTCAGCGTGTGTGTGTGTGTGTGTGTCAGCGTGTGTGTGTGTGTCAGCGTGTGTGTGTGTGTCAGCGTGTGTGTGTGTGTCAGCGTGTGTGTGTCAGTGTCGTGTGTGTGTGTGTGTGTCAGCGGGTGTGTGTGTCAGCGGGTGTGTGTGTCAGCGGGTGTGTGTGTCAGCGTGTGTGTGTGTGTCAGCGTGTGTGTGTCAGCGTGTGTGTGTGTGTCAGCGTGTGTGTGTGTGTGTCAGCGTGTGTGTGTGTGTGTGTGTGTCAGCGTGTGTGTGTGTGTGTGTGTGTGTGTGTGTGTGTATCATTCGAAATTGCCTTGACTGATTTCAACGAAACTTAGTATACAGATCTCTTGCTACCTGGGAAGATATGTTCTGCGTTCTCATGCTCCCCCTGTACAAAAATGGAAACTGCAGCCATTCTTAGACGGTTAATCGAAGGGATCTTAAACGTGGCACAGTTGGTCACTGAGTGATAGGCAGTTGCGTAGCAATAGGGATGAAAAAGTTGCGACCGCACCAAGACCATTGAGACTTGCACTGGGGCCCACAGCTCCTTACCTACGCCACTGCTGATGGGGAAAAAATATTCAGGAAAGTGGGTGGAGCCTACAACAGCCATTCAAAAGTCCCCTATTGATTTTAAAGGGGGATATTTTAACTGCTGCCTTCTTACCCTGTTAATGGCAGAGGCCTCTAACCTGCTACAGCTGGTCATTGGGTGTCTAGGGTTCAAATTCAGAAAAGGGGGCGGAGACACAAACAGCCAATCACATTTGTTTGAATGATAAACTGTTTCCATTCTCACATTATTGATGCCAAAGGGCTCCAAAGTAGTGATGGGCCGAAATTTCGCATATGCGAAACTTCACAACGAAATTCGCATTTTCGCATCGTAATCGTAATGCGACATTTCAGGGAAAATCGTAATTGATTTCGTATGTAATAGTTGTATTTCATAATTTCACGTAATTTTTCATGAAATTTTGCATCATTTTGTGCCGACCTTAGAGGTTAATAGCAAAGTCTAAATGCATGCTATTGCTACCAAAATTGCTACATATGTTAAGCAAAATAGTGGATACAAGTCAAAAAAATAATTTTCAAAAAATACCTTTTAGTTTTTGAGAAAATTGATTTTAAATATGCAAAGAAAATGTTTTTTAACCTGTCATTTATCTAAGTTTAAAAACCATTTCCCTTTGCATGTTTAAAATCGATTTTCTCAAAAACTATACGGTCTTTTTGGAAAATTCTTTTTTCCCCTTGTGCGCACTATTCCCTTTTAACATAGGTAGCAATTTTGGTGTCAGTAGCATGTATAGGGGCTTTGCTATTAACCTCCAAATTCAGCACAAACTTACACAAAATTTTGTGAAAATGACGCAAATTTTATGCGAAATTATGAATGACTATGAAATCAATTTAGTTTGCAAATCGTAATTACACATAGGCGTAATTGCAAAATTGTATGGGAAATTTAGCAAAATCGTTATTTTGCTGATTACGATCATCACTGCTCCAAAGCTCACAAACATGGTCACTGAGTGACTGTGTGTCACCATTACAAAGAGTGGGTGGACCCAACAACAACCAAAATCACAAATTGGAAAATGTAAACTGCAGTATTCTTATACGGTTAATGGCAGGGTTCTTAAACTTGGAACAGTTGATCACTGGGTGACTCATTAATATTCAGGAAAGTGGGTGGAGCCTACAAAAGCCAAATATATTTCACCTTTTGCTTTACAAGGGGAATATTGCAATTGCTCCCATAAATACGATGTTAATATCAGAGGTCTCAAATTATTATTAGGCTACAAGCAAAAATGGTTAATGCCTGCAAATTGCAAGCAAATTGTGTGCAGCTTAGAACAAAGCCGATCAAATGCATATCCTGTTGATCTTGATTGCTCTTATTCAAAAGAGCATGCAGCAAAGAGCATGCATTAACCCTCTTCTCACCAATGCCTATAAAGCTGCCCACTAATCATACAATCTTGATTGTACAATCTTCCCAAATCTATGTAGAAGGGTAAACTGAGTGAATATACTTTGAATGGAGCCTTAAGATAGTCCGTCATATTACATAAAAATGGTAGTAAATGTGGTAATGTATTCTATTCACTTGAAAAAAAGGAAGAAGGATATCATATAAAATCTATATCATTTATTTATCACAAATTATAAAAGTATATAGTAGCTTAATTCTCTATAAAAACCAGAGCACATGCTCCAGTAGCCTGGGGGACATAGTCATCGACCTGAGGGCCCAACATTTGATTATTAACAGCAGGAATGTGGTAATGGTAGTAAAATTGTTGAATCAAGATTGTATCATTAGTGGACATAGCACTAACCTCTCCTCACCAATGCATAACACTAGCTCTTTGCTCTAATAGCAGCCACCGTCAAATCAGGTGTTGGCCAATCAGCTGTTAGGTCAAAGGGCTTATACATGATTATCTAACATATACAAGTAAGTAAGTCCCTCTGGCATTTGAAAAGTTACAAAGAATGGTATGTCATGTGCTTTTTATTTGGAATTTGGTTATAGCATGGTTCCTTTAACAGTCTGACATCCGGTCCCGGCATCCTCCCATCACTTCCTGCTTCTGTCCTGACCAATATAGCCATCACTCAGCAACTTGTACTTTCATTTGTTTGTCATCTCCAATAAAGATACTACAGTATGTAACATGAAACGTATATAAAGAATAAGATAAATAGTGGGCACAAGTCAAAAAAATAATTTTTCAAAAAAGACCTTTTATTTTTTTGAGAGATTCAGCCGCGGGAGACACTTCAGCAGCGCGCTCCGTTGCAGAGGAGGGTGCCATGTTGGAAGCCTTGTGATCGGCGTCACTCGCCTTGTGAGGACGGAAGAAAGCCAGGATGTTCCTATTGTGGGTATCGGGATCCCCCTGAGCCTTTACTTTGGGCTTACTTTGTTTGCCTGCCATCACGCTAGAAGGAGGTGGGAGAAGCGGATCACTGGGAGTCTTGACGGAGCGAGGGATGCCCACAATGGCAGACATGACATCGCTAGTAGCTGATATTAAGAACAGCATGATGGGGGCTGTGATGGAACTAAAGGATGGGATGCAAGGCCTAGCAGAGCGGCTTGACAAGGCAGAGAAAGCGGGGAATAGCCGTGACGCTGCCATAGAAGAACTTCAACAATCTGCTGTTTCCCATAATATTCAGCTGATCGAAATGAACAGACACATGGAGGATTTAGACAACAGGGGAAGGCGACATAACATACGGGTGAAGAGGATCCCTGAAACTGTTTTAAATGAAGATATACAAGCAGCGTTACAAGCAATCTTTAATGGCTTAATGGGACGGCCAGTACAGTTAATGGGACGGCCAGTAAAGTACAATTGAAATGGAAAGAGCACACAGGGCTCTGAGACAAAGAGCTAAAGCTACTGACTCGTCGAGAGATACCATTTGCTGCCTAGTGGACTATACCCTAAAGGAGGAGATTATGCGACTGGCCAGAGAACAAGATTCCATTTACTTCAACGACAGTATAATCACAATTTATCAAGATCTTTCGCCAATTACTCTCCGCAACAGACGTGCTCTGAAACCGTTGCTGGCTGAGCTACAGAGGCACGAGATTATATACAAATGGAGATTCCCGTTCGGACTATACGCTTCAAAGAATGACCGATCTGCATTACTAAGAATGCCCTCTGACCTGGGGAAGTTCTGTCACACCCTTCAGATCTCACAAATTGAGCTACCAGACTGGTACAGTGAATTTAGGCTGCCGGTTATCCTAGATCAAATGTACTCTGCTGGGGCAATTGCAGGAACTGACATCTTTCCTAACCGGAATGCCCGCCGCATGCGAGGCAGAGGAACTATCCGCAGAAAGCATAACACTCCCAGCTCATCACCGGCAAGTTCCAGAGGAAGCTCTAGAATAAGAGAGGACAGCGAATCCTCACACCCCCAATCTGGAGAGTGATAGGTGACTGAATATGGGTACCTATTTGTCAGCCTTCATATGCTCAATATAAATGAGGCTATAGCACACATACCTCTTTTTCGTTTACTTAAAAAATATTCAAGTTATATGATAATAATCCTTTCTTTACAGGTATGGACTAATTTGTAGGACTTTAGTTCAATAAAGAGTTATCAACAGGAGTCAGTTTCTTTCTAAAAAATACTTAGATAAATCATCTTGAAACATACATAACATGCTCTGATTAATGGTAAAATGCTTTTTAGTGATTATTTAGTAGATGTCCCTACAGCCTAGCTTGAAATAACAAGCAATGCCCAGCTTTAGTAGTAACGAATTATGTGTTCTCTAGGGTGGGAGGGAGGGATTTACCGGGAGTCCACAGGACACTCGCTAGACTTATACTTTCATTTTGCCTCTACATAACAACTTGTACTTTTTCATTTTTCATAAACATTACAACTGCATAGACAGGCAATAACAAGTGTCTGTGACGAGACCTGGTTCTTGATAGGTCTTCCTGACCATTTCTCCCCATCAGGGGTAACTACAGGCTGTTTTACAACACTCCTATCCTATAGAAAAGTGCCCCAAGTTATCCCAGATAATAGGGCTACACCACGTGTTGTATTGGTGTGTCCAGGGATAAAAACTTTGTTTCACACACAGCAGCTCTTCACAGACTAGTTAATTTCTAAATTAACTATAACACACGGTTCAAAATTTAAGATTTGACCACCACTGGGCCATATATATATAAAAAAACACTTCACCTACTGTTTTTCTAATGGTGCATCTTGCCTTCTTACTCTGTTTGACTAACCTCTTCTCCTTATTTCAGAGAACAACCATGGCTCCCCTCTCCATTACTTCTTATAATGTAAAAGGGCTAAATAACCCCTCCAAAAGACACTCCCTTTTTCTCGAGTTGCGAAAACTGAACTCGGATGTGGGCTTTATACAGGAAACCCATTTTCAGAGGGATAAAATCCCCTCAATTAAAGACAAGCATTTTACGCAGATCTTCCATGCTACCAATACCCTTTCTAAAACCAAGGGAGTCATGATTGCTCTCCATAAACGCTTATCTTTTGAACTGATGGACTCACTACGTGATGACAGGGGCAGGTTTCTATTCATCAAGGGGAAAATGAACAATGAGTTAGCCACCTTGGTTTCAATCTACACTCCAAACAACCCTCCTTCCTACGGGCTGTACTGACCAAACTAAAGGGGTTCTGTGAGGGTCTCCTGCTGATTGGAGGCGATATAAATGTACCACTAGATCCTCTGATTGACACCTCGGACGGGAAATCTTCTTTACCCTATTCTGCCTTGAAACATATTAAACATTCTGTGACTTCCTTACAATTAGTCGATTCTTGGAGACTAGCCAACCCGTCGGGAAGAGATTACTCTTTCTTCTCATCTTTGCATCAAAAATACACTAGAATTGACTATGTCCTAATCATGCAGAGAGACCTTCACAGACTCCATAGCTCTGAGATTGGTGTTCTATCAATCTCAGACCACGCCCCAGTCACTGCCAGGCTCCATAGAAGGGGAATACAATCTAAACAATGGCTGTGGAAACTTAATCCTAACATTTTAGCAGGAGAAGAGGCTGTTCAGAAAGCATTGACTGCATTAATAGATTACTTTGATCTGAATGCTAATGAAGAAACAAACCCTATGTCCACATGGGAAGCCCATAAACCAACAATCCGAGGCTTATTCATAAGCTTAGGAGCCCAACTTAAGAAGGAAATGGAGGGTCTCATCAGCCATCAGATTCAAACATTGCGGGACTTGGAACTTGAACATAAAAAAGCTCACAACCTCACTGTCATGACGAAAATAACTGAAGCCAGACAGAATTTGCTAAGGACTTTAAACAGAAGGGCACAAAAGTCCTTCCTTCACAGGAAAAAGACCTTTTATGATCAAGGCAATAAGCCAGGTAAAATTCTTGCCAGGGTACTGAAACAGAGGACAATGCAGCTTCAGGTCAATGCTATCCGGAAGACTGATTTCACAATTACAAATAAGCTAGATGAGATAGCTGAACAGTTTAAACTTTTTTACAGGGATCTTTACAACCTACAGATTCCTCAAAACAAAGTAAACAGGGACCTCTCAATCAGATCATTCCTACAAAAAAATTATCTTCCTCGCCTCCTTGACGCTGACATAGAACAATTAGAATTAGAAATTTCTGCAAAAGAATTCCACCTAGCCCTGAAAAATACACCTGCAGGAAAAAGCCCAGGGCCTGACGGCTTCTCAATCCCTTACTATCGTAAATTCAGCAACTTACTATGCCCACACTTTCTAAAAGCTTTCAACAATTTGATTCAGGACTCCTCTCATTCGCGAGAACTATTAGAAGCTCACATAACTGTAATTGCTAAAGAAGGAAAGGACCCTCTTTCCTGTGCTGGATATCGCCCCATATCCCTGCTAAATAAAGGATCTTAAGCTATTCTCAAAAATTTTAGCAACTCGGTTGATGTCCCATATGCCTTTCTGGATAGACAAAGACCAGGTTGGATTTGTCCCTGGACGTGAGGCCAGGGATAACACCACTAAAGTCATAGACATACATCATTGGCTCTCTCGGCGATCGGCGGAGGGGATTTTCTCTCCACTGACGCCGAGAAGGCTTTTGATAGGGTGGCATGGGACTATATTAAAGAAGTACTATAAGAATTGGGGCTGGGCGAGCACATGAAAAAATGGATCACATTACTCTACTCTGATCCTTCCGCTAGGGTAAAGGTTAACTATACGTTATCCGACAGCTTTCGTCTAGGCAACGGTACCAGAAAGGGGTGCCCGCTGTCACCTCTTATTTTTGCCCTGTCACTAGAACCCTTTCCAGTAGAAATACGTTCTAATGCATGGCGTGCGGATCGCATCCAAAGAATACAAAATAGCAGCTTATGCAGACAATTTAATCTTTTGCATAACCGAACCGCTAACAACGCTTCCTAATCTATTACAGGCTTTTGATGAATTTGGAAAGTTATCCTACCTGAAAATAAACTACAATAAGTCTGCCGCCCTGAATATCTCTCTACCAGACCCAATTGCCAACCAATGCCAACAGAATTTCCCATTTAAATGGGAACCTCACAAATTCAAATACCTAGGTATTCAGATTACCAGGAAATTATCAGGCTTATTCAAAGAAAACTATACCCCCCTCATGGAAGCAATTAGACGAGACTTGGGGAAATGGAGTGGAAAGCCCCTTTCATGGTTTGGGTGAGTAGCTAGTATCAAAATGACAACTCTTCCTCAAATTCTATACCTGTTTCAAGCCCTCCCAATTCATCTCAACAAAAAATGGATTAAGACGTTGCAATCATTGATTACAAAATACACCTGGGGGGCTAAACCATCCAGACTAAACATTTTTAAAAACTCTGCTACCTGAGAGACAGAGGTGGACTGGGCCTTCCAGATCTCTGGTCTTACTATCAGGCTGCTTTACTCTGCAGAGTCGCAGACTGGCACTGCAAGCATGAAGCTAAAGACTGGGTGTGTCTGGAAAACAAAGTCTTTTCCAGACCAATATTATGGCTACCATGATGCCCTTCAACAAAGGCATCTCTGGAAATGAACTCAGAAATAAATGCTCACCCCCTGGGAGCCACCTTAAAGAATTTCAAAAACATGTGTAGAGACACTTCTATCTCCTCACTCCCAGGCCCACTAACCTCCTTACGATACAACCCTGACTTCCCTCCTGGCCACCACCCTAAATTCTTATCCTCTCTCTCTCGCGTTCCCCTAATTTATTACTGGGTGAATTGATGGTTGATGGGATTCTCCCCTCCTACTTTATGCTGGCCGACGAGGCCACTGAAAAGGTTCCATTCTGGGCATGTTTACAAACCAGAAGCTATATACAACAGCTAGCTAAACAAGGAGCCCTATCACGACCACTCACTTTCTTTGAAACTCTTTGCAAACAATCTACCCCTCAAAGACACCTTTTATCCCGTTTCTACAAATACATCATAGATAAGACACAGAAACCAAAATTTCTATTCTAAGAAAACTGGGAGAGGATTTTGAACAAACAATATTCCGATGATGATTGGTCTAGAATATGCATTCTTACGTTCAAGAGCTCCCCGAACACAGTCACGCAAGAATGTAACTTTGCTCTGGATGGTACAGAACCCGAGACCTTACACAAAATGATTAACACTATCCTCAACACATGCTGGAGGTGCAACTCAGAGGTGGGAGACATGCTCCACATCTGGTGGTCATGTGATGGGATCAGGGGGTTTTGGGCACTGGTACACAGATATATTAAAAAGATCACAACAGTGGAACGGCAACTTTCCCCAGACCAATATCTACTTCACTTGAGCCAAAGTGCACCACATCATTATAAATCCTCACTGTCCTGCCACATGATTAATGCAGCCAAGGCATGCATCCCATTATTATGGAAAACACCCTCCACCCCTACACTTAAACTCTGGTTTGAAAAAATCAATCACATTTATGAGATGGAGGAACTGATAGCTCTGAAAGCACACAAGGGGGATAAGTTCTATAATATATGGGCCGTATGGATAGATTTTAAGGACAGCGAGGACTACAAACAAGCACTATGCCCTATTCCTACATCCTAGGTGGGTGCCTATGAAAACATTCTGTGGTTACTTGATCTGTATGCCCTTCATCATTCTTCGCTTCTCATAAACATTGATAAAAAAGGCTCCTTGTTGATCATGATGTGCAAGTCATTAACATGTAATCTTGCTAAGGCCAACATATCTTTTTGTAAAAGATGTCTGAACCGTATTATCCAACTACTGACTGGATTGCATTTGTCTTAAGATGCTGCTGTGTAATTGTTATCTAAGTTTTGGTTTGTATATCCTTCACAGCTTGTTATATTATAATGCAGAGCTCCCTCTCGAAGGGACCATTTGATTCTGGATGTTACATTTCAATAAAATTGTTAAAAAAAAAAAAAGAATCAAAAAGGGGATCCGCACACAGACTTTTTAAGGAACAATTAAGTTTATTGTCCCAATGCACACATATACAATTATGATTCGTCCAATCTGACGATCATTTCGGGGCCAGATAGGTCTCCTTTGTCAAGGCACAATCAGACAAAGCATTGGGATAATAAACTTAATTGTTCATTAATGCTGGGAATACACGGTTCGTTTTTGCCTTCGTTTAAACCTTCGTTTCGATTGTGCCCTTTGTCCTTTTCGATCCCGAAATAATCGGTCATACGGTTAATATCACCACCCACGGTTTCGTTTTTTTTTCCGATTCTGATGGTTTCGTTTTTCCAATGATCGAAGGCTGCAAAGAAACGAAACGAAAATCCCTTTTTACAGGGACGGACTAACATAAACGAACATATAATCGATCTGAACAGCCATCAAGCCTACCAATGGCTCGATTAGATGGATAAAGAGAGATAATATCAAACATGTTCGATCACTAGTCGTTCGTTTTTGGGGTCTATTAATCGAAACTATAATGAGATTATGACTATTTTCACATACGTTTTCAACACTCGATTCGTTTACCGAACGAATCGAAGGTTTAAACGAAGGCAAAAACGAACCGTGTATTCCCAGCATAAGAAGTCTGTGTGCGGATCCCCTTTTTGATTCTTAGATGCCAATAATGTACATGGCTTTTTGATTCTCGAATTGACCTTATGATGAAGAAGCTTGACTTCTTAACAGAAACATCTGTGTTATGCATTGAGAAAAGCTCCATAATCTAGTTTAGGATCAAGGAGTTCAATGAGTTGTGTGAACTTTTTGTTTTTGTATTTAATTGAACCATATTTTGATAAACAACACTGTCTATCACAGAATATACACTGTAGAGTATATGCGTACAACTAGAGCGGTCGCTCTGTCACCTGTAAGGGCAGTAAGCTTGATCAGATCATGATAATGGATTTCCTTGTATTTCAGGGGGAGGAAAAAAAACCCTCAGCATAGACAGAGCACAACGTACTACTACTTACTCTATGGATGGGTTCACACTAGCGCTGAATGATGAGATAATGCCAGTGAAAATAAGTACATAGAGTTTAATGATGAAATCCACAACAAAATTCATGCGCTACACTCAGTCAGTGTCACATAATTTCATTTCTTGGTTGTTTTCTCTGGCAATATGGCGATTTCCCAACTGCAGGACTGACCCTGCACTAGCATGGTAGCTGAACACGTGGTAATGCTGATACAGTATCTGTTCCCACCCCCTCCCCGAAGCTCCGAGCTGCTGGTGTGAACCCAGCCTTGACACTAATATAGGTCACAGAATATACAAGATTGCAATTAAGCTTTGGGCATAGATAAACATTATATCCTAATTTTTCTGCAAAATAACTCTGATCAAACTCAATGGATCATCATGCAGGGTTGTGTTCCTCATCACGCTGCGCATTTCTATTTCTCTGATGAAACCAGACAATTCACTTAGCTTTACAATGCAATAAAAATAAGGCATTAAGGAGTCATTAACCACTTGCCGACCAGGGGATTTTTCAATGATCGGTGCTGCGTGGGCTCTACAGCCCGCACCACCGATCAGAAGTGCAGCAGGGCGATCAGACTACCCCCCTTTTTTCCCCACTAGGGGGATGTCCTGCTGGGGGGGTCTGATCGCCGCCGGCTGCATTTGCTTAGCGGGGGGGCTCTTCAAAGCCCCCCTCCGCAGCGTTCTCCGCCGTCTCGACGCTCCCTCCCTCTCCCTCCCCCTGTGAGCTGCGCAGGACGGATTTCCGTCCTGCGCATTGAAGGATAGGCTTCAGCCTATCATATGCCGGCGATCCCCGGCCCATCAGAGGCCGGGGATCGCCGATCTGCCTTACGGCGCTGCTGTGCAGCAGCGCCGTATGATGTAAACAGCGGGGATTTCTTCCCCGCCTGTTTACATTTTGCCTGCGAGCCGCGATCGGCGGCTCTCCGGCTGTTCACGGAGACACCCTCCGTGAACTGATCAAGCGGCCGTTTCCATGGTAACCCGCAGATGACCAGTTTACGCCAATCGGCGTTAGCTGGTCGTCAAGAGGTTAAATAGCAAGTCCACATGTACGCTACAGTTTTATTTGGCTTAAAAATGGTACATCAAGTTATATTCACATCTCAGCAGTTGTCTTTTTTTGCTCACATTGCCCTCCTACATCTGCTGGCACTCAGCTCTGCTTAAGTGCTGGAATACCTAGACAAATGCTCAGCGGGAAGTAACAGCAATCCACACTGTGAAAATGAAGGAACCTTCAATATCTAACCTCTATTATAAATGAATTGTCTGGCTATCTTTGTGAATTAGCCATGCTGAAGCCATATCTCACCCACACCAGGAACAAATACCCAGTCTGTTGAACTAGAACATTTTGGTTAAAGGACAACTCAAGCAAGAGGGATATGGAGGACGCCATATTTATTTATTTTGAAAGAGACTCTGTAACAAAATTTTCATCCTTATTTCTTCTAGCCTATAAGTTCCTATGCCTGTTCTAATGTGGTCTGTATTACTGCAGCCTTTCCTACTTGCACAGTGGCTGTGTTATCTCTGTTGCATACATTTGAAATCGGCGCCGGTAGACTTGGGCGCAGAATACAGCCGGTATATGGCTGATCCTGCTTCTGCACAAGTCCGGGCCGTGTTAATTACTATTCCCTCTCCAAGGCCACCATGGATGGTGGGAAATGATATAATTCGGCTTCCAGCGATTGTTGGAGGCCGAATTATTGTGTTTTTTTAAGCAACCTCGGCTCAGTCTTCTGACGGCGCTGACGTTACTCACTGAGCGCTGCTCAGTTGTGATTCCTTTTGTAGTCTATGGTGGCGCCGGCTGCGCCCAAATCTAGCAGCGCCGAAAAGCACTGCTCCGATCTCTGTTATATGATCTAATCTTCTCTCCTCTGTCGGGTCTGTCAGGCTCAGGCAGTCTGGCTGGAATGTGCTGTGCTGCTTGTGATTGGATAGAAGCTATACACACCCTCTCCAGGCCCCCTGCAAGCTCTGTGTGACTCACACACTCTGCTTACTTGAGCCTATCACAAGCTGGTTAGCAGCCATGTCTTTTGTTTGTAAACACTGCCTGAGGCCAAGTGCACACCGAGCGGTTTTTGGAGCGATCCGCCGGCCGCATCCGCCTCAAAAAACGCTTGTCTAATGTATTGCAATGGGATGGTGCACACCGGCGGTTTTCGGTTTTTGCCAAGCCGCAAACGCGCCTCCTGCTGCGCGTTTGCGGTTTTCGGAAGCGTTTCGTCCTCAATGTAAAGTATAGGAAAAACGCAAACCGCTCTGAAAAACGCTAGTTCAGAGCGGTTTGCCAGGCATTTTTTTTTTTATAAGAGATTTTTTATTGAAGATTTTAAACATACAAACATCTCCCAAAAAGGAGCATAGACAAACAAAAACAAAACATAAAAATTAACCATAGTGGGTTACATTCCAGAGTCAGTTAATTGACTAAAAATGACAGTTTCATGATTAATCAATGAATGAATGCATATAAATCTGACATCAGTGCATAGTTGAGGAAAATACAAGTACATGTAGCATAGTAGGCAAAGTTTGATTCAAGGGACAACAAGCAGAGAACTCCTAGTATATAATAGATCTGAGTAGATTGGCGTTTATAGGGCGGTATCCTTGACTGAGACAGTGATATCTAGGTTGGGAATGGTTGTGTCTGAGGAGTTGACCCATTTAGACCAGATTTTGTCAAATTTACGGGGTTGATGTCTTGACTGATATGTTAATTTATAGAGGGGTAAAGCTTGATTTACCAGTCTCTTCCAGTCATGCTGGCTAGGCACCCTATTATGTTTCCATTGTAGAACCAGAGATTTTCTTACATAGTAAAACAGAATCTGAATAAGTGTAGCTTCTCTCCGACTACATGGTATGTCTGTCAGTACACCTAGCATACAAGTTTTAAAATTAAAGACTTCTGGTAGGTCTAAGGTGTCTCGGAGAAAGTGGGCTACCGACTTCCAGTAGCTATTTACCTGCGGACAAAACCAGACACAGTGGAGAAAATCTGCCTGTCCCTGCCTGCATTTAAAGCAAAGGCCGTTGTGTAAGGGGCTCATTTTACTGAGGCGTGCTGGAGACATATAGGCCTGGTGGAACCATTTCAGGTTAATTAGTTTGTCATGCGCAGCAATAACCGACTTATGGTAAGATTCTTCAAAAACCACCCAGTCCTCCTTGCTAAAATCAGTTCCTGTGCCCGACCATCGCATCCGGACAGATACAACTTTAGGTGTGTTACGGGATGTCAGTACAAAGTTATAGTACCTAGATATTTGCTTAGTTCTGTCCTTTTGCAGAAGTAGAGATTCCACTCCTGAGGGTACTAGATCGACATTGTATAGACCAGTCTGGGCACTTATTGCATGTCGGAGTTGAAAATACCTGAACTGGGCTTGTCTAGGTATGCCAAATTCCTCACGGAATTGTAAAAAATTCTTAAAAATACCATCAGAAAAAAGCTGGTGCAGGTATTTAATACCATACTTTGTCCAGAAGCAAGGGTCAGGCACACTGAGGAGTTCTGGGAGGTTCTGATTATGCCACAGAGGCGAACTAGGAGAGATTGGGTCCAGGGGCTCGTTCAGAAGCTTACGAGTGGTCTTATAGATTTTAATTGTGTTCTGGATAAGTGAGGTACCCGCGCCCAAATTTGGAATAGAATATCTATAGATGGCTCCACACAGTGCTTCATAAGAGCTAGCTACGTCTGCCTCAAGTGCCAGCGAGGAGTCCTGTCTGTGGTCACTAATCCAATAACTGATAGGTATGAGTTGTGTTGCCAAATAGTATAGAAAAAAATTGGGTACCGCAAGGCCTCCCTGGGAGGTCGGCAGTTGCAAGGTAGATAGGGCAATTCTAGGGACGGAGTTTGACCATATAAAAGACACAACTATCGAGTCAATGTGTTTAAAGACCGCCCGTGGAATCACGTCTGGAGCCATCTGCAAAAGATATAAAAGTTTAGGGGCAACTATCATTTTAACAATGCATACTCTACCACATAGATTAAGTGGCAAAGATATCCATTTTTTAAGTCGGGCCTCAATAGAATCCAGGGTTGGTTGCATGTTAGCTGCAAAGAAGGTATTTAAAGGGCGCTGCACCCAAATTCCCAGATATTTGAATTTATCAGTGATTTGTAGGTGGGATCTAGGAGTAATTATTTGGTGGTCAAAGGTGTCTAAGGGGAAAAGAGCTGACTTGGACCAGTTTATTGTCAAACCGGACATGGATCCGAATTTGTCATAAATGTCTAGCACGGCATCCAGGGACGACGCAGGGTCTGCAAGATACACCAGCATGTCATCTGCATACAGAGATATAAGTTCTTCAACCCGGTCCACCCGCAGACCCCGCACTGAATCAGACAGCCGTATAGCCTGGGCCAGGGGCTCAACTGCAATAGCAAACAGCAGGGGCGAAAGTGGACATCCCTGCCGCGTGCCACGCTTAATATTAAAAGCCTGGGATATACTGGAGTTAACTCTTATTTTAGCTGTTGGTGAGCTATAGAGAATACTGAACCACTTCCGGAACCCAGGGCCAAACCCAAACCTCTCTAGGACGGCCATAAGGTAGGACCACTCAATTGAATCGAAGGCTTTATTAGCATCGAGTGATAGAATCACTCTAGTCCCCGCGTTTGCGTGAGGGTATTGGATATTAGTCATGAGTAGTCTAATATTTAGTCTGGTACATCTACCGGGCATAAACCCAGTCTGATCAGGATGTATAATACTGTCTATATGTTTATTAAGTCTATTTGCGAGGATTTTAGTGAGAATTTTAGTATCTGTATTCATTAGAGAGATCGGGCGATATGCATCGCAAGAGGTTGGATCCTTACCAGGTTTTAGAATAAGAGTTATTAGAGCCTCACCCATGGACTCCGGAAGTGATCCAGCCTCAAACATATAATGAAACAATTTAGTAAGGTGTGGGACAGTTACCGTTTTATTTTTCATGTACCATTCGGCTGGGATGCCGTCCGGCCCCGGTGCCTTATTAGCTTTAAAAGATGAGATGGCTAAAGTTATTTCATCAGAGGAAATAGGAGAGTCTAGTTCCAGACTGGCCTCCATCGATAAGGATGGGAGGTCCAGATTATCTAGGAACTCTCGAAGCCTGGGATCGGTATCATTCAGCTTTGAGGAATAAAGCATGGTATAATATGTGGGGAATGTATTAGCTATTGACTCAGATGTGGTGCAGATTGTCCCGGTGCTGTCTGTGATTCTTGGGATTGCTAGTGACTCTGTATCAGATTTAAGTAGGTATGTCAGGAGTTTACTACATTTATTCCCGTATTCAAAATATCTCTGTCTATGAATTAAATCTTTCCTTTTTGTCCTATCTAATAGTTTTAGTTCTAATTTTCTACGGGCCGCTTCCCAGAGAGCATAATTTTCCCGGGTCGGGGACTGAATTAATTGGATTTTAGCCTGATTGGATTCTTTTTCACAGTATTGTTGCGAAGCTGCATCATTCTGCCGGATTCTGGACAGCGCAGCCCTGAACGAGCCCCTAAGAACCGCCTTGCCCGCATCCCAACAAATCAGTGGATCAACCGTACCTTCATTAGTACGCCAGTAATGTGCCATTTCTGTCTGGCATTCCCCAAGCACCTCCTCATCTTCCAGCCAGCACGCTCCCATTCTCCACAGGGATGGTACCCTGCCCCCGGGAAGGAACAGCTCACACACCAAAGGAGAATGGTCTGAAATCCCGTGCGCCAAATATGTAATCGATTCCACCATGGGCAAGAGGTCCTTGGACCCCATACACATATCGATGCGTGACATAGTCTTAAATGAGTCAGAGTAACAGGAGAATTCTTTATCATCTGGAAATTTCCATCTCCAGACGTCCCTTAAGTCATACTGACGTAGCCAGTTCAGTAGTTGTGGATATGATCTACCGGTGCCATTCATTCTATCTAATAAAGGATCCAAAACAGCATTATAGTCTCCTAGAAGCATGAGAGGGCCATCCATCAGATCGTGTAGTCTAGAGGAGACGCGCTCAAGGGTTTGCACATTAAAGGGTGGTGGGATGTAAATAGAGGCCACTATAAATGATCTATTCTCAACTGTACATTTCAGGATAACAAAATTACCATTCGGATCAGTCTTAACCTCCCTGGCGGTAAGCCCGAGCTGAGCTCGGGCTATGCCGCGCAGGGGGAGATCTCAGCCCCTGGTGGGGCGATTTTTATTCTGTAAATTGCTGTGCGCGCAGCCAGCACTTTGCTAGCCGCGCGCACAGCTTGATCGCCGAGGGCCCCCCCCCCCGCCAGAGCCCTGCGCTGCCCGGACCAATGAGTTCCGGGCAGCGCTATGGGCTGGATCGGAGGTGTCTGACGTCAGGACGTCGGCTGACGTCCATGACGTCATCCCGATCGTCGCCATGGCGACAGGAGAAGCCAAACAGGGGAACGCGTTGTATACGCGTTCCCCTGTTTGCTATAGATGCCGGCGACGATCGCACTAGAGGGACACATGCGCCCTCTAGTGGTGTTTTATGTAGCTACCACTCTGGTAGCTTTACATGAAACAAAAAAAAAAAATTTTAAAAAAAAGTTTTTTTGCCAATTTGGCAAAAAAAATTAACCGCCAGGGAGGTTAATGTTTGAAATTTGTCCTGGGAACGATTTAGCAACAAGGATTGCAGTACCCCTGGAGAATGATGAGTAATGAGCTAGGTAATATGAGGCCACCCAGGGTTTTTTAACCACTTAAGGACCGAGGTGATAGAGATCTACGCCCTGTTTTGATGGGCTCCTGGCTGGCAGGGCGTAGATCTCTATCACCGGCGCCGCCGCTCCCCGCCGCGATCGCGCGCACCGAACCGGCTGCACTTAGCTGTCTTATGACAGCTAAGGCTTCCGGGTATCGGCAGGAGCCGTCACTGATTGGCTCCCTGCCGTGTGATCGCTGTGAGCCAATCACAGCGATCACCCTCCGAAAGGCAACATAGTTGCCGTTCCGCCTTCCTCTCCGCCTCCCTCTCCCTGTCACTGTGGATCTTGTGTGACAGGGAGAGACGCACAGCCTGCAGCCGTGACAGGCTGTGCGATTTTAGTGTAAACAAATCCAGATCTCCCCCCCATGTATCCCTTGATCCCCTCCCAACCACCTATATATAGATCTATATAGATCTATATATATATATATATATATATATATATATATATATATATATATATATATATATATATATATATATATATATATATATATATATATATATATATATATATATATAGATCTATATATATTTTACTGGATTGTGATTTTAACCACTTGCCGACCGCCCCTACCTAGGGGCGGCGGCAAAGTGGAGCCCGCAACGACCGCAATACGCCGATCGGCGGCGGCTCGTTGCGGACTAGCTGGCCGGGGATCGCACGCTGGATGTGCCCACCCGCGACGTCAACCCTCCAGCCAATTAGCAGCGGCGGCGGGTTGTTAACCCCCGATCTGCCGCATGTAAAGCGGATAATACGCTTTGTAATGTATACAAAGCGTATTATACAGGCTGCCTCCTGCCCTGGTGGTCCCAGTGATTGAGGGACCACCAGGGCAGGTTGCAGCCCTCCTAGTAAGTACCCAAGCACACTGATCCTGCCCCCTGATCACCCACTGCACCCATCAGACCCCCCCTGCCCACCCCTCAGACACCTGTTTGCACCCAATCACCCCCCTAATCACCCATTAATCACTCCCTGTCACTATCTCAACACTATTTTTTAGATTAGGTCCTAAACTGCCCCCTGGGGGCTCCTGAACACCCCCCCCCCCCACACCCTCAGATCCTCCCTAGACCCTCCCCCCTGTGTACTGTATACATCTATTCTTCCCTATAATCACCCACTGATCACCTGTCAATCACCCATCAATCACCCCCTGTCACCACCTGTCACTGCCACCCATCAGATCAGACCCTAACCTGCCTTTTGTGGGCACCTGATCACCCACCCACACCCTCAGATTGCGTGCAGACCCACCCTCAAATCACCTCCGAAAGTGCATTGTTTACATCTGTTCTCCCCTCTAATCATCCACTGATCACCCATCAATCACCCCGTCACCAACTGTCACTGCTACCCATCAGATCAGACACTAATCTGCCCCTTGCGGGCACCCAATCACCCGCCCACACCCTCAATTAGCCCCCCAGACCCCCTCTGATCAACTCGCCAGTGCATTGCTTGCATATATTCTCCTCTGTAATCACCTACTGATCACCTATCAACCACCCCGTCACCCCCTGTCACTGCTACCCATCAGATCAGGCCCTAATATGCCCCCTGCGGGCTTCTGATCACCCGGCCAAACCCTCACCCGCCCCACCGCAGTGACAGAAATTTTTTTTCTGATCACTGCTGGTACGACTTAATTGCCATGTCCAGGTCACGATTTGAGAACATTCCTGCACTTCAGTGCCAATACAACCTGTCATCTAAGAAGCCACCCTGCTTATGACCGGTTCCACAAAATTCGGCCCCTCATAGACCACCTGTCATCAAAATTTGCAGATGCTTATACCCCTGAACAGTCATTTTGAGGCATTAGGTTTCCAGACTACTCCTCGTGGTTTTGGGCCCCTAAAATGCCAGGGCAGTATAGGAACCCCACAAGTGACCCCATTTTAGAAAGAAGACACCCCAAGGTATTCCGTTAGGTGTATGACGAGTTCATAGAAGATTTTATTTTTTGTCAAAAGTTAGCGGAAATTGATTTGTATTGTTTTTTTTCACAAAGTGTCATTTTCCACTAACTTGTGACAAAAAATAAAATCTTCTATGAACTCACCATACACCTAACGGAATACCTTGGGGTGTCTTCTTTCTAAAATGGGGTCACTTGTGGGGTTTCTATACTGCCCTGGCATTTTAGGGGCCCTAAACCGTAAGGAGTAGTCTAGAAACCAAATGCCTCAAAATGACCTGTGAATAGGACGTTGGGCCCCTTAGCGCACCTAGGCTGCAAAAAAGTGTCACACATGTGATATCGCCGTACTCAGGAGAAGTAGTATAATGTGTTTTGGGGTGTATTTTTACACATACCCATGCTGGGTGGGAGAAATATCTCTGTAAAGGGACAATTGTGTGTAAAAAAAATCAAAACATTTTAATTTACAGAGATATTTCTCCCACCCAGCATGGGTATGTGTAAAAATACACCCCAAAACACATTATACTACTTCTCCTGAGTACGGCGACACCACATGTGTGACACTTTTTTGCAACCTAGGTGCGCTAAGAGGCCCAACGTCCTATGAGTACCTTTAGAATTTCACAGGTCATTTTGAGGCATTTGGTTTCTAGACTACTCCTCACGGTTTAGGGCCCCTAAAATGCCAGGGCATTATAGGAACCCCACAAGTGACCCCATTTTAGAAAGAAGACACCCCAAGGTATTCAATTAGGTGTATGGGGAATTCATAGAAGATTTTATTTTTTGTCACAAGTTAGTGGAAAATGACACTTTGTGAAAAAAACAATAAAAATCAATTTCCGCTAACTTGTGAAAAAAAAATGAAATCTTCTATGAACTCCCCATACTACTAACGGAATACCTTGGGGTGTCTTCTTTCTAAAATGGGGTCACTTGTAGGGTTCCTATACTGTCCTGGCATTTTAGGGGCCCTAAACCGTGAGGAGTAGTCTAGAAAATAAATGCCTTAAAATGACCTGTGAAAATCCTAAAGGTACTCATAGGACTTTGGGCCCCTTAGCGCAGTTAGGGTGCAAAAAAGTGTCACACATGTGGTATCGCCGTACTCAGGAGAAGTAGTATAATGTGTTTTGGGGTGTATTTTTACACATACCCATGCTGGGTGGGAGAAATATCTCTGTAAACAGGACAATTGTGTGTAAAAAAATCAAAAGAAATCTCATTTACAGAGATATTTCTCCCACCCATCATGGGTATGTGTAAAAATACACCCCAAAACACATTATACTATTTCTCCTGAGTAAGGCGATACCACATGTGTGACATTTCTTTTGCAGCCTAGGTGCGCTAAGGGGCCCAAAGTCCTATGAGCACCTTTAGGCTTTACAGGGGTGCTTACAATTTAGCACCCCCCAAAATGCCAGGACAGTAAACACACCCCACAAATGACCCCATTTTGGAAACTAGACACTTCAAGGTATTCAGAGAGGGGCATGGTGAGTCCGTGGCAGATTTCATTTTTTTTTGTCACCAGTTAGCAGAAATGGAAACTTTTTTTAATTTATTTTTTTTGTCACAAAGTGTCATTTTCCGCTAACTTGTGACAAAAGATAAAATCTTCTATGAACTCACCATGCCTCTTAGTGAATACTTTGGGGTGTCTTCTTTCCAAAATGGGGTCATTTGGGGGGTGTTTATACTATCCTGGAATTCTAGCACCTCATGAAACCTGACAGGTGCTCAGAAATGAGAGAGATGCTTCAAAATGGGAAAATTCAATTTTTGCACCATAGTTTGTAAACGCTATAACTTTTACCCAAACCAATAAATATACACTGAATGGGGTTTTTTTTTATCAAAAACATGTTTGGCCACATTTTTCACGCTGCATGTATACAGAAATTTTACTTTATTTGAAAAATGTCAGCACAGAAAGTTAAAAAAATCATTTTTTTGCCAAAATTCATGTCTTTTTTGATGAATATAAAAAAAAGTAAAAATCGCTGCAGCAATCAAATAGCACCAAAAGAAAGCTGTATTAGTGACAAGAAAAGGAGGTAAAATTCATTTAGATGGTAGCTTGTATGACTGAGCAATAAACCATTAAAGCTGCAGTGGTCTGAATGGAAAAAAGGCTCTGGTCCTTAAGGGGTGAAAAGACTGCGGTCCTTAAGTGGTTAAGTAAAAATGCTTTAGAGCCTACAAGATGCGTCTCCTGCAGACAAATAATCTGGGGGGATAGCTTTCGCAGATAGTCTAGAACCAGGCGTCTCTTGATAGAGTTGTTTAGCCCCCTCACGTTCCAGGAGACCACCTTAATGTGTGTCATACTGTAAAATTAAGAAATTAGTCAGGAAGTTCTGAACATTGTAGTTCCTTATGCCACATATTCTGCACTGGATTGTCTTAGTCATGTTAATGTAAACAGGAGTTTCACCCACATAAAACCCACTATAACCCCAAACCCTCCCCATCCCCTGTATTAAACCACAAAGGATTTCTATTCCCTAAACGATATAAAAGTAAAAAGAGGTACTATAGGGACAGCACATGTGTCCCGGCTCAAGGCAACAGTCATATCCACAAACGTTGTGAATAGTTTTACACTTAAACATAGAACTGTTTCAAACTTATTAACCAAACAAGGGGAGCCCACCCTACAGCAGCGACCTCGAAGGGAGACTGATCATGATTTAAATTAGGTCAAATCGGACCTATATGTATAGAATAGAAGGTGGGAGTGATGGCTATCAATGGTTAGAAAATGATTATTTAAAGTATATCTAGTTGTGATCAGTAGATGGCGCCCAAGGGCTTTAAATGGAGCAAGTATAGTTACAGGGGTAGAGGAAAAGCCTCTCCTGCAATTATGTATTAAAGCTTAAGAGAAGAAAGATCAGTGCTGCAGGCAAGGCCCCCCTCCCAGGTCAAATGATCCCGATATAGAATCAATGCATTTTACCCTTCAAATCACACAGCAGCATAAGTAATAATGCCAAGTATCATCATCACCTATAATAAAAATATGGGTTAGACAATGAATAGATAAGCATAACAGGAGAGCTCGACAGTGGAACCGCCGAACAAATGTCACCTCATGTGTCTTGACAGCAGTGATGTTACAAGAGTATAATAAGAGGGGGGAAAGAAAACAAAAAAAGCTCAGGAGTAGTCTCCCTAAACATAAAAACATGCACTGGTAGATGGCAGAGCAATTGGAATTATTACTGCTTAACAGTGCCAAGTCATAAAAGCCATATGGAAGAAGAAGATGCATCCACTCAAGGCTAGTAGCCGGCAAGGTAGCGATAGAAAACAGGCACAAGAAATCATTTCTTAGAGCGCGGTTTGATTACTGGGACATCAATGCCCTGTTCCTCCATCCATGACACCGCATCTGCAGGAGTCGGGAAGAAGTGAAACTTCCCATTATGTTGCACTCGTAGCTTGGCTGGAAAGAGCATGCTGTATGGGATTTGCTGGGCTCTCAGACCGGATTTCACTGCAATAAAGTTGGCTCGTAGTTTTTGGACTTCCGAGGAAAAGTCTTGGTAGATAGAGACTGCAGTTCCATTTATCTGTAGCTCCGTGGCATCCCTGGCCTTCCTAAGAATTTCCACCTTATCCCTGTAGTTAAGCAGTTTAGCCAGCATGGGCCTTGGGGTTGCGCCTGGTTTAGGCGGGCCTCCAGGCACTCTGTGTGCGCGTTCAATGCTAAAAGTATTGGACAGGACAAGGTTAGGGATGGCATTCTGTATCCAGGTTTCAAGAAAGTTTTCAGGGGAGGAACCCTCAGATTTTTCCGGAATGCCCACGAATCGCAGATTAGATCTTCTGGAACGATTCTCAAGGTCATCAAGTTTAAGTGAGTGTTCAGTGGAGGTTTTAGTTATGGATGATTGCGTAGCTCTAATAGGAGTCACTACGTCCTCCAAATCACTTATTCTATGCTCTGCTTCAATGGTTCTCTCCTTGAGCTTTTTGTAGTCAGCTTTAACAAAAGATAGTTCTGTCTGTATTGTATCCAGCCTAGTAGTGAGGGAGAGCTGCATGTTTTGTATGGCAGCCAAAAGTTCAGCTCTGGTGGGCTCTATGGGGTCTGACTCTCCTCCTTCCCCCCTCTCCTCCCTTTCTGGATTACCTTCGCTGCGGGCTTTGGGCTGGGTGTTCTGCCTGTGTTCTTTTGGGGGAGCTGCGGTATGGAGCTTACCAGCCTCTGCAGGGAGTTCCCCGTCCTCCGCATCGCTGGAGCAGGTCTGTGTGGGCGGCTGGTTTTCCGAGATCATGGCGTCTCTCTCCTCCCAGCATGTCTGCCCGGCGCCATCTTGCCGCTCACCGCGGGCGTACTTTGCCAGCTTTTCCGCGGCAGTTGCGGGCGCTGGTGGCCCGTATTTTGGCATCTGGTGGGCGAGGGAGGTCTCCTGTATCCGAGGATACGAAGCGGCAGCAGATCGGGTAGTTGTGGGCAGTATAAAGCCAGGATTCAGCCTTGAGCCGGGAGAGCTGTGAGAGAACACGTCCTCACACGCTCATGGCTGGCCACGCCCCCTTGCCAGGCATTTTTGTTACAGTAGCTGTTCAGTAACAGCTTTTACTGTAACAATATGTGTAATCTGCTACTCAAAAACGCACGCAAAACCACTAGGTATGTTTAGAAAACCTCTCTAAACATACCTAGAATCGCTCTGAAATCAGCTCCCAAAACCGCTAGCGTATTGCGGATCTGCTAGCGGTTTTGGTGTGCACTGGGCCTAAAACGGATAATTACAAGCCAGGTTTGCAGCAGAGAGTGGCAGAAACAGCACAGAGGGGCCCAGGAGAACATAATGAATAGAATGGTATGCTTTTTATTGTAAGAATTTTAGAGTACAGATTCTCTTTAAAGAGAAACTGTCGCGAAAATCTTACAATTAAAACACATACAAATAAGAAGTATGCTTCTTCCAGAGTAAAATGAGCAATAAATTATTTTTCTCCTATGTTGCCGGCATTTACGGTAAGTAGTAGAAATCTGACAGAACCGACAGGTTTTGGGCTAGTCCATATCTCCATAGGGGACTCTCAAAATGGTCTTTATTCTTTATAAAGACACTCCCTGAAAAACATTTATACAAAGATGCTGATCAGCCTCTCTGCTCACAAAACACTTTTTTGGCAGTTGGACGGAGCAACTGACATTCACTAAGTGCATTTTGAAAAGAAAGAAATCCCTGTGAACTACCCATGAAGAGATGGGCTAGTGCAAAACCTGTCGATTGTCAGATTTCTACTACCTACTATAAGTGACAGCAACATAGGAGAAAAGTAATTTATGGCTCATTTTACTCTGAAAGAAACATACTTCTTAACTGTATAAGTTTACAAATATTTAATATTTTAAGATTTTCATGACAGAGGTCCAACCTCCTAAGCCCGAGAGCAATTTTCACATGCTGCTCCCATTCATTCGCCAATAACTTTATTACTACTTATCACACCTAAGTGATCTATATATTGTTTTTTTCCAGGACAAATTACTGTATATTCCTGCATATAAGACTACTTTTTAACCCTTGAAAATCTTCTGAAAAGTTGGGGGTCGTCTTATACGCCGGGTGTCATTGATGCCGGGGGACGACCTATCCTGTTACCGCCTCTCAGATCTCCCTGCTGAGGGAGTGCAATCTATTCTTCCA